>NW_021631965.1:0-34696 GCF_004799145.2 Neltuma alba
AAAACATTTGTAAATCCATGTGAAAACTCAAAGTTAGATGCAGAATAATCTTGAGAAATTCCAATTTCACAAGTAAAATTAGATTGCAAAAGTGCACTTCTATTGCATATTCATTCGGCAAATTGGTTGGTGTCATGCTTAGTCTCCTAGGGTTTGGGAGCAGCTACACTTCGCATGATTCCTAAGAAGTGTTCCAGTTCTGCATAGTTAAGAGAAATTAAGATCAAGTGACTTGTAAATAGGAGTGGAATACAAAATGTGATAAGAATTTAAAGACAAATCCTGTTTTGTTAGAAGGTTTAGCTTCATGCTCCTTGAATGGGAATTCGTCATGAGAGTTGGGCTAGTCTTGCAATCATGATTCTTGTGCCTTTTACCTTCCCCTTCTTGTATAGGAGCTGATTCACTCTCTTGTGCTGTTGAGAAAACTACAAAGTAATCTTCTTGCAAGTTGTTCATCACTTGACAGTGTGGAATAACATCAATGGAGGACTTAATAGATGAAACTGAAGACAACTCACTCCAAGTGGAAAGCCAGCCATCAATTTTAGAATCAATGCTAGGCACATCATCAAGGTGTGAAGAAAAAGAAGATGAAGGAGAATATATGGAAGAGAAAGAAACGAAAGAATCTTCAGTATCATCATTGCTATCATGCCTCAAAAATAGATTCACACTCATTTTCAAGTGACAAATCAATCATATTAAGCCCCAACAGAGAATAATCCTCATGTGGATGTGTCTTCTCATGCATATAAATTGAATTTCTTGGACCACCAAATTCCATTTTGATAATTCCATCTTTCATGCAAATCATTGTATTGGCAGTTCTTAGAAATGGTCTACCCAAAATTAATGTGCTTTCACTTATATGCCCTCATTAGTCATATCTTGACAATAACAATCAGCAGGAAATATAAGGTCTTTTACTTGAACCAAAATATCTTCTAAGATTCCCTTGGGATTCCTAATAGACTTATCAGCTAGTTGCACTAAGACACTTGTAGGTTTCATGATTTCAACTCCTAAAGCATAATAAACAGAACTTGGCATCACATTAATAGCAGCGCCCAAATCTAGCAAAGCTTTAGACATATGAAACTTACCAATTTAACAAGGAATGGAGAAAGCTCCTGGATCTTGGCATTTCACAGGTAATTGAGTTTTAAAAAGGGCTGAAACATTAGGGCCAACTTGCACCAATTCATTAGCTTTAAACTTCTTTTGTTAGTGCAAATGTCTTTCAAGAATTTTGCATATTCAGGCACTTTCTTCAACAATCAAGCAAAGGAATTGTAATTTCTATTGTACTAAAGAAATCTAAGACTTCTTTATTTTGTTTTTCTTTTGCAACCTTCTGCCCAAAATAAAAGCTCTAGGGAAAGGCAGATCTTTCAAGCTTACCTCCTTACCTTGACTTCCCCGTTTTTTGTTCGTCCTGTGAAATCTTCAACTCCCTCTGGCTCTATCTTTCCTTTGTCCTGGTTAGGCTCTGAAATTCTTGAAGAAGATTGTTGGCCCCAAGTCCTCTCCTAATGGTGCTTTATGGACTCCCTCATTATCCTGAATAAAGGCTTGCTTCAGTTGTGCAACCTTCAGTAGTTACACTTCTAAATCCGGCTTCTTTTCTTCCTTGCAGAAGTTGCTTCTCTCTTAAGCTTTCAGATTCCACACTCGGTGGTTTACTTTTTCTGGACAGAATTCCCCTTTAGTGCAATGATCTTCCTCCAAGTCAGATTCTTCATCATTTTCATTGAATGTCACCTTTCTTCCACTTCTCAAATTATGGCATTCAATGACTTGGGATTAATCACAGTATTGGAAGGCAAAGCTCCACTTGTTTTTGCTTGAAAACTGCTGAGATTATCTGAAATTTGGGTAATAAAGTTAGCCAAATTTGCAGTCTTAGTCTCCTATATATTCAACCCTATTCTTTATAGCAGCCATTCTTGCATCAGATGCAGTGGTATGCTTATCAATTCTGTCCATTTTGAGATGCCATAGCACTGAGATTAGCATTCATACTGTTATGCTTTTCAACAAGAGGGACAAGTCATCATTCCTTGAATTACCAACTCTTGAGTAGTTTGGGAAGGAACCATAGCTTGTTCTGAATGTTGACATTGCTGGAACTTATTCTACATGAACCTCTCCTTATTGTTCTCTCCTCCTCCCCATCTAAAATTGGGATGATCCTTCCATCCTTCGTTATAAGTGTTGGAGAAAGGGTTCATTTGCTGATATTGACCGGATCTTGTTTGATAAATGGCTGACACTTCTTCAAATTGAGAAGGGCAAGATTCAGTCCAATGCATCATGGAACCACAGGAGTCACAAGAGGAGAGCTACCAAGGGTTGAGATGTTCCCATAGCGCCACTGTTTAGTTGACAAGAGTTGCTCTATCCTAGTCATTCTCTTGTCCATCCTCTCTGACAAGGCATCAATTTGAGAGTCAAAGTTAGTAGGATTTGACCTCAAAATCTCATTAACAGATTAGTTATCCCTTGTGTTGAATTGTTGATTGTTGTTAGCCATCTTCTCCAATAATTCCCAAGCATTGTGAGGAGGAGTCAAATCAAACAGTGAACCATGCGGCTACAACATCTATTGTGTTCTTGTGATGAGATAGCAAGCCCTCATAGAAATGCTGGACTAGATTAGACTTGCTGATTTGATGATTTGACATTTAGAAAGCATAGCTAGAAATCTTGTCCATACTCATATAAGGTCTCTACTATCTTGTTGAACTCCATAGATAGCCTTCCTCAATTTAGATGTTCTTGATGCAGGAAAGTATTTCTCTAAAAAGGCCTTCTTAAGTTTGTTCCCATGTAAGTGTTGTGAGTGCTGAGGTAGACTTTGCAACCATTCCTTCCTAGCATTTCTTCTAAATGTGAAGTGGAAAGCTCTCCTTGGCACATCTTCTAATTGAGCACCATGGGGGCTTCATAGAGGAACAAACAGCATGCATGTTTTGAAGATGTCTATATGGATCATCCCCTACAAGACTAAGAAATCTTGGTAAGGTATTAATCAAGGTGCCCTTAAGTTCAAAATCAGCTTCAAAGTTATAAAACCACATGGATCACAGTTCACACTGAGTTATTAATTTCTCTAATACTCCTATTCTCCTAATCTCTATTCAATTGAAGATTAGCATTATGAATAACAGTTTTAGCTTGCCTTTCATTTTGAAGTCTATTTATAGCATCACCTCTCTCAGTTTGAGTATTGTTATTATTTTGCATCCATCACAAAATGATTGTCTATAAACCTCCTAAAGTAGGTTCAGATTCTGAGGAAGAACCACGATTTAACTTGAGGAAGAGAGTCACTCACTATAGGTTGCTTACTAGACTCAGCTATTTGTTTTGGTTTTCTTGATTTGCCTAAGAGTTCTATTGATTTCCCAATCAAAAGGTATAAGAGCCTTATCTTGGGACATGCAACTAAAGAACAAGAGAATAGACTAATAAAATAAATGTGAAAAAGCAATTAGACAAAGAAAGAAATAAGAGAAAAGACAAAAAGTTAAGAGGGGATCCTGTAAATCTGCCGCGGCACTTTCTCAGATCCGCCACAGCCTCTATTACAGTGATGAGTACTGAGCTGAAATTGAACAGGCGCTACGGCCTCTGGTGAAATCCGCCGCGACGCTTGTTGCAGAATTGATACTGTGAAAGGCGCTGCGGTGCCTGGTGATATCCGTCGTGGCGCCTGATACTGATAAACCAGATGGACGAATTCTGCAGCAACTTCTGACACTGTTCACACCTTCACTCCTACAAATTGAACCCTTAACACAATGGTATTAATTTTTCAACAAGAAAAAGATCTCTCAAAAGCATAAAAACAATCAACCATCATTAGATTTAGTGGAAGAACAATTAAAAGGAAAAAGGTGCTACAGCAAGGGTTCAACAATTCACAGCTAACCAAATTGTGTTAACTCCTTGACAACCTATGGAATGAATTTGGAACACAGCAATAAGGGAAACAACTCAACAACAAAGCACAAGAGTGAAAATACAAACACAACTCAAAAACACTAAAGCTACTTTTTATGAAGTTTTGGGTTTTCAAATATATTTTTTTTCTTGGCAAACCAGGGAATTGCTGAAAACCTCAACAAGTAAGGCTCCCCGGCAACGGCGCCAATTTGATAAACCTTGTCGCTAGTAATCAAAGTTTTACTAGGGAAATGCAGCAAGTGAGGCAATACCTAGGTCATTCTTCTCAAGGAGCCTTAAGTTGTATTTCAATTCTTAACAATTCACTTTTAATTATCAAATTACCAGATGAATGCTTGAGTTTTAGAAAACAGAAATTGAAACAAGAACAAATCTAATGAAAGGTAAAATGCAAAAGAAGATTCAGATAAGAGATAGTAGTTCCCCTAACAATTTATCCAACCTTCCTTGTTCAATCTTATAATTTGGAGTCTCTTAATGTCAATTAAATGGATAGATTCAGCTACTGCTCAAATCTCTCTAATCACAGATCAAAAACAACTATCTTACTAGATTCATTGTCTTGCTCTGTGAGAAGGAAAATCAATTGGCAAGAACACTTGAGAAGTAAGTTGCAATTCTCTAAGGATGATCACAACTGTGACTCATCAATTTATTCAATCAAAATTCAGATTTACAGAACAACAGTCCAAGTAAAAACGAATTAGATCTACAAATCAACAGAGAATCCTCTATTCAACTGAATCAAGGACACACACTCACATCTGAATGTTCAATCAGATCTAAATTCCAAGAAACATAAATCTAATCACTCAACCTTCATTCTAATAACAATTGTTCAACTGAAACAAATGAATCTTAGAATAGAAAGTGAAAAATAGATCTGAAATGACTCCCTGTTTGGCCCTATGAACTCAGGTCAGCTTCATTGCTAGGAAAACTTGGAAATTCAGCTACTCATACTCTGGATTAGGGTAGAAACAGCAAGAATTGATGAAAGATTCATGGTTGATCAGTGGAAATTGATGAATTTGGACGAAAATGGAAGAAGGAATTGAGAGAAGGCGGAGAGAACAAGAAAATCGCGTCTGGAGATGAATGAGGAACTGAAATCTGGTCTCCCCGTTGAAGCGCGCAACTCTGCATTTAAATTTGGAATTTTTTGTCATCCGCCGCAGCCCCTGGCTTGTACGGTGCCGTTTTGATTAGTGATCCTGAGCTTTATGTAAATACCAATCCACCGTGGCGCCTCTGTCCATCCACCGCGGTGCCTTTTACCGAGAGTCCCCTTGGAAATCCGCCGTGGCGCCTTCCCAAATCCGCCGTGGCGCCTCAGACAGAACTGAAACTCCCTGAAATTCACACCAAAGTAGGGATCAAAAGTACACACATATAAAATCATATAAAAACATGTAAAAACACCTGTAAAACCTCACAATTCCTCTCACCAACTCTTATGCACAATGGAAGCTAATTATGCCCAAAGTATGCAAATATAGATGGCAAAAGCATGAGTTTAGGCTAGAAATGTATGCAAATAATGAAACTTATCAATTTGATTAAGAATTCCCCACTTTTTACTAAATACCTAAAAGAGCTTTGCACTAATAAGAGAAAATTTAAACCCAATGAGTTAGTTCAAGTTAGCCCAAATGTATCAGCTTTGTTCAAACCCCAAATGCCGGTCAAATGCCAAGATCCCGATTGCTTTCATGATTCCCTGCACTGTAAGAAAAGCTGCCATAGTGGGAGCCTTACTTGATTTAGGGGCAACCATAAATGTTATGCCATTATCGGTGTATCAAGCTTTAGGAGTCGGTATCTTATAGACCACTACTATTACACTCCAATTGGCTGATAGAACAACTAAGAAACCTGAGGGGATTCTAGAGGATATCTTAGTTCAGGTCAATGGTTTGCTTTTTCCTGCTGACTTTTATGTGCTTGACATGGCCAATGAGTTGTCTCATGAATCCACACTCATTCTGGGTAGACCATTCTTGAGGACTTTAAACAAGATGATTCAAATGAAAGATGGTGTTATAACCATGGAGGTGGGAGAGCAAGTAGTTTCTTTCAATATGTATGAAGCAAATGAGGTATCCATATGAGGATTACTGTCTGTTGGGTTTAAATGTTATTGGTGTTGCTATTGATGATGCTGTTTCTGAATTTGAATTGAGTGAGGTTATCTCTGATATCTCTGAATTTTATTCATATGATTCCTTGCTTAATGAGGATGAAGCCCCCACTTCATTTTCTTCCCTTTATTCTTTTCCCTCTGCATGCTCATATGGTGGTAGCGAGACGTGTCTTAACTGTGCAATAGTTAATTGTACACGACCGACCCCACATCCACCTTTATTGTCATCTAGTGAATCTAAATCTTGCATTAGCACCATACCTCCAATTATCAATGACAACTCTCTTAGAGAGGAACTTTCTGTTAGTGTTGTAGGAGATTTAGATTTAGAAGAGAGATAGAGCATTGGAAGTTTTGAAGATAAAGCTTACTGTCTTCCTCGTTCGCTACGACGAGACGAGGGTTTGGCCATGACGAACAATTCTATCTTGAGAGGTGTCAACTCTACTCCTTCATCTCGTTGGGGTGAAATGTACTGGTCACACGACGAACACCTCACAGTGCTACAAACCCAGGGTGCCCATCCACTATTGTTGTTCCACCTCCGCACTTACTCCACAAAAGGAGCCTCAGTTTAAGGGCCATAGAAATTCCTACTTTACCTTGTGAACCAATTTCTTACACTATTTCTTCTCATATCTTAAAATATCTATTTGATAGTGCCTTAACTTGTGTTCAAGTGATGCAGATATGGTGTCTAAGGATGTTACTGATAATGATCAACAGCTGGTTGATTCAACCCTTAGAGAAATGGAGGGATCAGTGGTGGACTCAATCAACCTTGGGGTTCATTCCATAGCTGAGAAGGGAGAAGGGGGTAATCTTACACTTTCTTCTATTGATATTTCTCAATTAATCCCTCCTTTAGTCCAACCCCCTACTCTTGAACTTAAACCCTTGCCACCCAACCTTAAATATGCTTTTTTAGAGTCTAATGAGCAACTCCCAGTCATAATTGCTAACTACCTATCCCTAGAAGAGGAGGACATGTTGCTCAATGTTTTGAGAAAGTATAAGAAAGTCATAGGATGGACTTTAGCCAATATACCTAGTATTTGCCTAACTATGTGCACTCATAGAATCCCTTTAGAGGAAGGAGAAAAACCAGTAAAACAAAACCAAAGAAGAGTCAATCTTTTGATTAAGGAGGTAGTTAAGAAGGAGATCTCAAAGCTCCTAAGTGCTGGAATTATCTATGCCATTTCAAATAGAAAATGGGTTACCCCTGTTTAGGTAGTGCCCAAAAAGAGTGGGTTGACTGTAGTGAAAAATGAAAAGAATGAACTCATACCCACTAGAGTCCAAAATGCATGGCGTGTATGTATTGACTATAGGAAACTTAATGATGCTACACGCAAAGACCACTTCCCCATCCCTTTTGTTGACCAAATGTTAGAAAGATTAGTAGGCAAATCCTATTATTGTTTCCTTGATGGTTTCTCTGGTTATTTTTAGGTACCCATTGCATCAAAGGACTAAGAAAAGACAATATTCACTTGTGACTTTGGGACTTATGCTTATAGAAGAATGCCATTCGGACTTTGTAATACCCCAAGAACCTTCCAAAGATGCATGATGTCGATCTTTAATGATTTCTTAAGGGATTGCATGGAGGTATTCATGGATGACTTTAGTGTGTATGGTAACTCTTTTACTGCTTGCTTGTCTAGCTTAGAAAAGGTTTTACAAAGATGTATTGAAAAGAAACTAGTTCTGAATTTTGAAAAATGCCACTTTATGGTCAATGGGGCATAGCTTTGGGCCATTTAATTTCTTGCAAAGGCATAGAAGTAGATAAGGCAAAAATTGAAATTATCTCCTCCCTCCTATATCGTATGAATCTTAAAGAAATTCAATCCTTTTTGGGGCATATAGGGTTCTATAGGAGATTTATAAAGGACTTTGGCAAAATTGCCTTGCCATTTTTAAATATTTTGAAAAAGGATGTGGAGTTTGAATTTAATGAAACCTGTAAAATTACCTTTAATATCTTGAAAGCTAAACTGATTTCTCCACTCATCCTTATTGCGCCAATTACACTTTGAGATTTCTTGTGATGCATCTAACTTTGCTGTTGGAGCCATGTTAGGGTAGAAAGAGGATAAACTTTCAAGAGTGATCGCTTATGCCTTAAAGACCTTGGATGCTGTGTAAGTCAACTATATAACCACCGAGAAAGAGCTTTTCGCTGTAATTTTTACTCTTGAAAAATTTAGACCTTATTTGATTAATTCCAAGATTGTTGTATTCACTGACCATGCAGCAATATGGTATCTTTTTAAGAAACCACACTGAAAACCTCAGTTGCTTCATTGGGCTCTCCTCTTGTAAGAGTTTGATCTTGAAATAAAGGACCGAGCTGGAGTTGAAAATCATATAGCCGATCATTTAGGCCGGTTGTCCTTAGACACAAGGGAAGTTGATAAATCTGACCTTATTTTTAATTCTTTTCCTGATGAGATATTGTGTTCCATAACTCTTAGGGAGCCTTGGTATGCTTATATTGTGAATTATCTCATGACCGGACTAACCCCGCCTTTTATGTCCACTTATCAGGTACAGAAGCTTCAAGCCGAGTCCAAGTATTATGTGTGGGATGAACCACTCCTATGGAGGCTATATGGGATCTAGATCATAAGAGGGTGTGTGCCTTAAGAAGAGCAACAATGGATTATCACTGCTTGCTATATGTTGTCTTGTGGAGGGTATTTTAGCTCAAAGAGGACAACGAGGAAAATTTTAGAGAGTGGGTTTTACTGGCCTTCCCTACTTAAAGACTACTATGGATTTTGTAAATCTTGTGAGACATGCCAAAAATTTGGGGGGATGAGTTGGAGGCATGAGATGTATCAAAAGCCCATGTTGTTTTGTGAAATGTTTGATGTTTGGGTTATGGGCCCTTTTCCTCCTTCTAATAGCTTCAATTATATCCTTCTAGAAGTTGACTACTTTTCCAAATGGATAGAGGCCATCCCTACCTGGAAAGATGATGCCAAAACTGTAGTTGAATTTGTCAAGTCTAACATGTTTAGTCAGTTTGGGACTCCTAGGGCCTTAGTGAGTGATCAACGAACCCATTTCTGTAATAGGCTTCTTAGTAGCCTACGTGTTCAATATGGGGTCACACACAGAATATCTACTTCCTACTACCCTTAGGCAAATGGCCAAGTAGAGGTATCCAACCAAGAAATCAAGTAGATTTTGGAGAAAATGGTAAAGCCTTCAAGAAAAGATTGGAGTTTAAAGCTTAATGATGCGCTGTGGGCATACCAAATAGCATTCAAGAAACCTATAGGGATCTCCCCATACTGCTTCGTCTATGGAAAATCATACCACTTACCAGTGCAATTGTAGCAGAAGGCTTATTGGGCTGTTTCAACTTGTAATAAAGAGATGGACAAAGCTGGCGAAGAAAGGTTATTTCAGCTTCAAGAGATAGAGGAAATGAGATGTAAAGCCTACGACAACTCTCGGATGTATAAGAAAAAGTGCAAGGCTATTCACGACAGTGATATCTTGAGGAAGAATTTTATGCTTGGTGACAAGGTCCTTAAATTCAAAGCCCAATTCAAATTTGGAGACGGGAAGTTAAAAAAGAGATGGGATAGACCTTACACCGTCACCAAGGTCCTTGGCTATGGAGCATTTGATTTTTGAGTTGTGCATTGAGGCGGGAATATCGGTAGAGGACGACGATGCATTATTTGAGGGGGTCCAAACCAAATGCTACAAACCCTCTAACAAGCGAGCTATAGAAGTGTGTAGCAGGAAAAAAGGCAAGAGAGTTGCTGAAGACGAGCCTACTGACACTACAGAAGCGGCTGAAGGAACTGGTGGCTCTAGTATCACCATAGAGGATGATAGCTCTGCTGAATTATGTCCTCACCCAAGAAGCCTAGCGACAGCAATTTTTTGACCCTTTGATGTCAGCTTTGGCTATATAGTTTGGGATTCCTCTGCTTCCTGGGTTTGAAGGAGTATTCAGTACTCACTGTCCTGGTTACAGAGGGCTATTTAAACCACCTATTAGACCCTCTAGCTCCCAGCCGTTGAACATGGAACTGCCTATAAAGGAGAGGAGGGAGAACGAGGAGGAGTAGAGCTTTCTTTTGCCCTTCTTGTTTCCTATTTGCTTTGTTTCTTTTTTTTCCTACTGATGATGATGGCTGTTAACTCGATTTTATGATGATGTTAAACTTTAACTTGAATTGTTCTTGATGATTGAATCTACTTTAAGTGCTCTCAATGCCGTGTTTCGCACTTTCTTATTTGTGTTTCATTGTGACTTAATCTGTTTTCGGTTTTAACCTCTCTGATGAGGACATTGTGGCCTTCACGTATGGGGGAGGGGAGTGTTTATGCTTAATTGTATCCAATTTTGCCTCTACCTTCATTTTCGTCGTGGCGAGTGGTTACCTTGGTCATGACAAAGTGTTGGCTCTTATGTGTTTTGCTCTCGACCTGTTGTTTCATCATGACAGTGTCTGTGTTAGCTACGACGAACATGCAATGTTTTTCCATAAAAGTTGGTTCATAGCTGTGCAGAGGTCTAACTGAAATTAGCCCACATTTGGACTTTGACTACTTATTTTTGCAAGAAAATTTTTTTTCCAGTTTTTTCAAGTTACATTGAAACCCTTTCAGTTCTTAACTCATTCATGGGTGGTTGAAACTTTTCAAATAGTTTTCATTCTTTGATTTGCAATTTTAGTGGATTTATTCATGCATTGGGATTAATCTTGCATTCGATCGAGCATTGTGGATGAACATGAGAGCTCTAACCTTGTAGAAGTTATTTGAGGCCAAATTCCTTTCTAGTGTGATTTTTCTACTTGATTTTACATTCTCTAGAACTTGTTCTGGTTCTTTGTCAAAGCTTCATATGCATTGGTGTTTTGGATAGGATAAAGGCATTCATTTCTAAACCTTCTACCCAAACACAAGCTGCTTTATTTAACCCTTTCGAGCCTTCTTCAAATTTAAGCACTAAAACATGTATCGTTTACTCAAGTCTAACTATACTTCCTACTACGTTTGTGATATTATGCTTTATCTTCTTGGGGTTGGATTTGCCGGAATCAAGCCAAAAAAAAAACGATCCATGGAATAAAAGTTTTGAATAAGGAAAATTCTTTGGTGGTTTTGAAGATTAAAGTGTTGTGATCCAAGGATTTCAATGTACAGTTAGTTGGGAATCAATTCTGGTTTTTTTTGGTACTTGTTTTATTTCCTTTTTATCATTCCTTCCATTTAGCCTTCATTCATCACTACATCCCTTAAAGTCCTTTTGATTCAGCACATCGTTGCATTCCTAGTAGAGATGGTAGAACCATTACAAGCTTATGATAGTTTGTTTTGTCAAGTGGATTTGAGAGAAAAATGACCCAATTAAGGTGAGTTGAGCGATACACTTTTATCCTTTGAGTGATCTCTGATGCTTATTTCCTTTGGTTGATTGGTTGTTTTGGTTAATGACTTTGCATGGTTTTTCTCACTATTTTTGCTTGTAAGGGAGTACTGCTATTTGGTTTGTTTCTTTTATCCCATGGGTTAGTTGAGTTACCTTTGGTCTTTGATGTATGCTTGATCGGTTGTGAGGAGCACTTGTTATCGTTTATGCCTAACTCTAGTCGTTTTGTAACTCTTGGTATTTCTTTTTTTATTTTGCTCAGGAGCGCAAATGTCTAAGTGTGGGGGAGTTGATTTGACCAAGTTTTACTATATTAATTCCTGTCTAATTGCATGTTTTTAGAGGAATTAATTGGTTTAAAATGCATGTTTTGATATGAATTGTAGTAATTTATAATTGTGAGTTTGATTTCTTATTAAGCACTTTGTAGGGGAAAAACTGTCAAATTGTACATCATTTTAATCAATCATCATTTACGAAATTGAATTGGATATTACAAGCGCTTAATTTGATTTTCAGGTCAAGGGTCAAGTGAAAAATATCTCCAAAGGACCTAAGTTCAAGAAAATTATAGTTAAGGCCTAACAGATTGCAGGAATTCCAGAAAAAGCCCAACTAAATACAGTTGTTCGTCTTGATTAGTTGGTCACAGTGAAAGGGAAGTTTACTCACAATGAAAAGGACATTGACACAGAATCAGGTATTAAACCTCATATTATGATTTTGGGAAACAGAACGCACGAGCCAGCTGCCATTCATCGTCCAGACACTCCCATTTTTGTCTCCTACGGTTCTTTAAGGGGTCTTGAAGTTCCCCCACTGATTCCTACCCAATTCCACCTCATTGCATCAATTTTTTACATCATCCATCATCCACCTTCATCTGCTATGGTCGATGCTGTGATTTCAGAGCTTGGAGGAGCTGTTTCTGAAGTCATGAGAGGCTAAAACAATTTGTCGTTAGGAATTTTGATGAAGGCCTGAGCTTAGGACTTAATTTGGGGAGTTTTACTTCATCTTTTCTATTACTTTAATAACATTTTAGTTGTTCTTGGTTAGAATTTTTGTGTTGTTGTTAAAGCTGAACTTCAATGATATGATCTTGTCATTTTGAATTGGATTTTGAGAATTTATGCCTTGTATTTATATTGTAATGAGAATTCTGCATTGAATTTGATTGGTGTTCAATCGAAATTTAGTTTTGATTAAGTGTGGTGCCTTGCTGGCATAATTGGTTATTGTGTTCAATTCGTTTTTACCATTGCATCAATCTACCAAGTGTCCATTTGTGAGGATGATTAATTTTGTTATGAATCTTTGGGTCAAAGGTTTCATTAGCACACTAATTTTCCTAAGTTTGGAAGGTTTTCTAAACTAGTTAAGTTTGGTTTTCAAGTAAACTCCCACCATAATTTGATGTGATGAAGGCTTAATCAATTCTCTAAGGGGCATTTTTATCAATTAAGTTTACAAACTATCCATTTAATTGCTTTCTTTCATTACTGTTTTAATTCATTTCAAAAAACCAAAAATACTTCATCTTATTCACATCTAGATTTCATTACAACTCAATTTGGTTTTATAAACCTCCCAATTTTACCCTTTTTGCATGGTTTTGTCACTTGAATTACATAGGAACATTTCAGGCTCCTCAAAGTGAACATGACTTAGATTGTGCCACTGTAATGCATTCCTATCCAGAACTAAATTGTTTTGAGAGCCCATAACGACTAAGGCTTCATCACACAGCCACAAGGGTCACATTACTCACTAGGACCAAGAGATCACCAAAGTTCAAGGGTTGCTTCACAGGTACTATTCATTGGTATTTCCAGAATTTTTGCTCAATTTTGAAAATTCATAATTAATTGTAGAAAAATCAAAATTGAGGGGTTCCAAATCCTACTATAAGATCCTTAAGTTCTCTTTAAAGGAGAAATAGTTTTAGGAACAATTCTATGTGAAACAGTACATATATTGTTCTTTTTGGCCTTCACCCCTATGTTTTTCTCTCTAATTTTCTGCAGAGTTTTCCCTCAACAGATTCTTGCCAAAATGCTCTTCCAAAAGGGGGTATTTGTAGCCAAAATTATGACAAGGGTTGCCAAATTTTCCCTTGATAACATGTGACAATTCCAAAGCTACTTGTCCAGGCTTCGAGTCTTCCTCCACAAGAACTTGCTAAGTGTCCTCATGACATCATACCCTTGATGTCATCAAACTTCTTTCTTACCTCACCGTGCCATGTGATGAAATCTCAGAAAGATAGGGAGATGATTAGATCTTGACCCTTTGATCAAACTTGAACTCCAAGTTTCTTCCTAATTTACTTGGCTCACATTTATCCAACTTTCTTAATGACCTTTTGGAGCTCAAAAAATTGCTTTGTCTACTCCATAAACTTCTTTTAGTTATAGAGAAATTCTATAAATTTTTTTGGGCCATAACTCTTCCTTTAACTAGTTCTTTTTGAATTCCCTGTAAAATACAGCTTAAGCGGCATAATTGAACCTTCTATTTTATTCCAGCCATTCTGCTAATCTTCTGGAAGTGAGACTAATTTTATAAATTAACATAACCTTTAAGCTTCCTAACCTCATTTTTACGTACATTTTTGAGATCTCCTATTATCTCAAATAATTACGTCAATTGGTGTACTTTTTACTGGGCCATAATCTTATAAATTCTATTTGTCTCAGGGGTATTTTCATCATTTTCTTTTTAAAAAGAGTCTTAGAATATTATTTCCTATTTTCTGGGATTTTTTGGAGTTTTCTATATACTTTTCATCCCTACTTGGACTTAATCTCATAAAACATCTCTTTGAGGCTTCTAACTTAACCTTTAGCCTGTATCTAGCCTCTTTTCTCTTCCTGGGTCCTTGAGACTCCTCTGGAACCTCAACGTTACTTATACGTTTGCCTCCTATTAACTTTCTTACTTTACAGTTTAGTCTCTGAAACTGTTTTGACTTTTTTTCTTATTTTTGGGACTTCTTCCCCAAGGGGCTTAGTATCCTACTTTTTTTAGGATACTTTTTGGGCTTCTAGGCTTAAAAATTGGAATATGACACGAAACACTCTTTTAATATGTGTTTTTCCAATCACAATCTTACTCGTGACCTCTTATTCTCAATGCAAGGGCTTTATGTTCTTCGTAATGTCGATGACCCTCTTTGGTCGCTGCCAAATACATTTGAAGCCATCAAGTTCGTTCATGCAAAATTTATTGCCCAATAACAATAGTAATAGTTACATTGTTTCCGCAAGTCTAGTCATGGCAATGTTGGGCTAGACATTAAAGAAAAGATAACAAAATATCTAACTTAGAAAGTCACGGTCGATTTGTCAAGGAGTGAGGCAAGAAATCTAACCCCTATTGGGTCATCCCCCAATTCAATTTGACCATATATTCTCTCTCCTTTTTGATTCATTCATTGGATTTTCTTACTTATTTTCTTCATTAATAAGGATATATGTGGGGAAAAAACTATATGCCTTACGTATTTATTGTTTTAAACTAATTTTAACTAGTTTCTTGATAAACATAAATAGACCAAGTTTAACTTATATTTTGAATCGGATGGAGTATATTTTTACTACAAAAATAAACTTCAAAAGCAAATAAGAGTCAAAAAATTTTTCAGGTGTTGGTTGCCCCTTCGTGGATACTTTCAGGGTAGTATGTGAGCACCTTATCCCTTTAAAAATATATATATATATATAATTGACAAAAAATATTAATAAATATTTGTAGTAAAAAATGTGTTCGAAATTTTTAAATTATAAATTTAAACGATTTCCATAATCGCTCAAACTTATATCAATTTGTACAATAATATAAACATGAGCACTTGAAATATGATTTTAGTCCTTTAAAAACCCGTAATAAACACGTTTCAATAATGTGATAAAAATTAAAATTATTAAATTTTATAATATGATCATAAGTAATATATTTTATAACATACTAGAATATTTGAAAATATAAGTATTATCATTATTATTATCTTTGGTTGTAAAAAAATTAATTTTTTACAAATGCAAATATTTAAATAATTGTTAAGTGGGATATTAAGTAGGGCAAAATACTTATTAGCCTAACTAAAGAAGCTCACAGGTAATCCAAGTAATATGTTCTCACTACTACAAAAATATAAATACTTGACGGTTATTTTTTGTCATACTTGATAGTTTATAACTGTCAAATATTTGTCTAGCTAATATTTGATGGCTATTTAACCGTCAAATATTTGGTACAATACTTGACAGTTTTAACTAAAAACCGTCAAGTATATATTTAACATAGTTTTTATCAATAATCGTCAAGTATGTATTAAATATACTTGACGATTATTTGCTATAATCATCAAGTATTCTATATATTAGACAGTTATTAGATATAACCATAGAATATGTCTAGAATACTTGATGACTATATCAAATAACTGTCAATTATTGTGGACTTTTTTTTTAAAAAAATGAGGTGGCTGCTTTCTAGCAGCCCCCAGTGTTTTAAAAACAAAAGGCAGCAACAAAGCAAAAAAATATATATATATATATATATATAGACCAATCCAGCCAGCAAATTAGAAATAGAAATTGACATTATATTTTAAGAAACCAAAAGTCATACAATGTACTATACAAAAGGAAACTTGGATAAGAGAGAGCAAAACAAAATTTATGAAGTACTAAACCAAAACCAAAATTGGCTATTTACAAAAAGCATAACAAAATTGTCCAAGTACCAAAACCAAAAGCTCAAGACATTGATCTATGAGAAATATTAAAAAATAAAGACAAATACCAATCTTATTGTCTATTTATTCTGTGGCCACTAACGATACAATGCTCTTGTTCAGTGGCATTGGGGGGCTAAGATGGATTATCAGTGCTAGATCCACTATCATTTTCCATTTGTAACAAATTAAAGCACATAGCATTAAATGAGTGAATAAAATAAAGTCATTAGTAACATGAATAAATCAAACATAATCAAATTAAGTAAAAGTTAAGTCAAACAATAATAAAGAGAATTTACATAATCAACTGGCTTTTTTCCTCTTTTTACTCTTAGCTTTTGGTATGTTCTTCTTAGTTTGAACTGTTTTTATCTTCTTCCGAAGCACTTTCCCTTTCTTTGAAATCCATATTCCTTTATTGTGATCATGCCTGACATACATTGATTAATCTTTATTTGAAAGATCTTCAAGTGACATCCCTTAAAATGAATCATCTTTAAATACATTGTCTTCATATCCCATCTCCTTATTTATTTTATTGGTCAATAAGACAATAGACCATCCTTTTGTAGCAAGATCTGGAACATCAAAAACTTGTCTAGCCTGAGAAACCAAAATGAAAGGCTTTTCTTTATACCCTTCCTTATTCAAGTTTAATTGTATGAATCCTAAGTCATTAACCCTCAATGTATTATTATTGTCCACCCACTTTCAACTAAATACTACAATCCTAAATCCAATGTAATCCAGCTCCTAAATATGCTCAACCACCCCAAAGTATGACATACTTGCATAGATAGAATTTTTATTTTTGGCACTCGATATATATGGTATTAGCTACAAAAGTTACACTATTATTTTGTATTTTACTCCAATCATCCCGCTCTTTAGTATAAAAAGTAAACTTGTTGATGAGGTAGCTTGTGAAAGAAAGTACATGTTTGCTCGGTCTATTTGCCAAGAACTTTATTTTCTCAGAAATTGAACTAGGATCAACATTCTAATTGCCATCCATGTGCTCTTTCAACTATGATATAAATTGTTTATTGTGCACTTTAGCGTACCAACTTTCCAGTTTATTGGGATTATCCCTTTTAAGTTTACCAATGAAGGATTTCGGGCATACCTGGAGTTTGCAATAAAGTTAGGTTGCCATGCCGAGGTCCGATCACGGTGACGGAGTCGGATTTGAGAGACACAGCAAATACACTGGAGCAAGGGAAGATGAGGAAGAGTGAACTTAGAGAGGAGAAGGGAGTCTGGAGCACGAAAAAGGATTTCACGTTCTTGCCCTTTTTCTCCGGATAAAAACGTTTCTTAACTCTCCCTTTTTTCAAATAAAAAACCATCTCCTCCCACCTGCAACCGTTCCCTCCTTTTTTGCAAATCATATAAAATGGCAAAAATTACAGTTAAAGACCCAAGAGTTTTGCTATTTACACTGGAGTCCCAAATGATAAATGGGCTTGGGTCCAATCCACCAAGGGTGGACTGGCCCATTTTCTTACATCTCCCACTCACACTTGGTGGATTAGATGTCGCGGGTCTAGTCTCTTCACCTTCCCTCAATTTCATACTTAGTGCTTTGCCGTGACCGCGTGGGCATGACGTCTTCACTTGGGTTCTTGTACTAGAAATCCCTTTTAAAGGATCAGCACAAGTCACCCTCTCCTTTGTGTAGCTTGAATTTTAAAATTATGCCTCAGATGTCCTAGATTTACTTATATACACTTTTCCATGGTAAATCTAATCCCTCTCGAGTCAATGGTTGACTCAGATTACCTTTCTCTTATGTTTAGTATCCACACTTATGACCACAAAATGTCATAAGGGACATGTCACAGACACTAGCATAGACGTGTATATCACAGTCAATCTTCCTTTCGCCCAAATATCACTTTGAAATGAATCAGTCGCTTTCTTAGTATACTACCTTAGATCGCATCAATCATGACCATAGGACATATGCCAAAGTAGCAGTCACTGAAACATATCTTCATGATATTGTCAAAGTCAAAGGACACCAGCAGGAGGATAATTCCTCCCTGGGACTCACACAGCAATGAAGCAGGGATCTTTCACTTGCTTCCCTTTTGCGGTTCTCCCAACACATGTGGTATGAAACACATGCTACGGTGTTACTCTTTTACTATAAGAGCGTATGTCGATTTGGATTTATTATTAACACCGTACAGACTTTGGTCCAGACACACTCAGTATCTAAACCCAAATTCTTCAACTTTGCTCATTGTTATGACGTCGACGTTGAAGAGTTTGTTATCTGACTACAGGTATTATGGAAGTGGGATTCCAAACTTCGATCCAGCTTTATTAACGTGGATCTCATCTTGACTTGCTACACTTTAGTCAAGGCGACATAAGGTTTGTGTTTCTTCCCTACCATATCAGCATTCATTGCTGCTTTACTGGTGAACACAAATGTCTCATCTTTGTTCACTCCACTTGAGTGTCAAAGGCGGTTGCCCGTGTGAGAGAGCCAACCTTTTTAACCTGTACGACATACTAGACATTGTATACTTTTGGACAGACACATAAAGTGATAACGAAATACAATTTCATTAATGAGGCATTCATATTACACTTTATGTATGTCAAGGGCTTGTACATGTTCTTTAAAACTTTTTCGCCTATTGGCTTTGTTAGAGGATCTGCTATCATACTTTGGTTGAAATGTATTGTACAGTAATAATCTTTTGTGCTATGTAATCTCTAACAAAATTATACTTGATGTCAATGTGCTTGGTTTTGCTGTGATATTTAGGATCTTTGGTATAGGCTATGGCTGCAGTATTGTCACAGTATACCATCACCGGATTGGTACTCTTGTTTCCAAATCCTAAGTGTTTTATAAATCTCTTCAGCCATAAAGCCTCTTGCACTGCTGCAGTGCATGCCACAAACTCAGCTTCCATTGAATGTAAGGCAATGCACGTTTGCTTCTTGCTACTCCAACATATGGCGCCATCGTTGAGCAAGAAGGTATAACCTAAAGTTGACCTTCGTTCTTCTTCATCTCCGCCTACATCAGCATCGGAGTACCCAACAAGACGCAGGTCACTTCCTTCATAGCACAGTGCATAATTGGAAGTGCCCTTTAAGTATCTCAAGATCCTCTTCACTGCTTTCCAATGCTTTTCACCGGGGTCAGACTGGAATTTGCTCACCAATCCCACTGCATAACAGATGTCTGGTCTTGTACACATCATTGCGTACATTAGACTACCAACAGCATTGGCATATGGACCTCTTTTCATCTTCTTCTTATCAGATTCGGTTTTGGGACACATGTCAGAACTCAAAGCCACTCCAGTGGCAACGGGTGTACTCATGGGATTGTAGTCTTTCATGTTGAATCGCTCAAGAATCTTGTTGATATAATTCTCTTGTGAGAGAGAGAGAGGATTCGTTTTGAACGATTTCTTTGGATTTTAACTCCAAGTATGTATTCTGCTTCACCCATATCTTTCATCTCAAAATTCGACGAAAGCCATTCTTTAATAGCTACCACCGAATCTAGACTATTTCCGGCTAATAGTATATTGTCTACATATAAGGATAATATGACAAAATTACCCTCAAACCGCTTAATGTAGACGCAGTGGTCTTCCTCTATCATTTGGAAGTCATATGAGGTTATTGCTTTGTGAAACCTCAAATACCACTGTTTGGATGACTGTTTCAATCCATAAATGGACCTTTTGAGTTTACAAACTTTATTTTCTTTTCCTCTTTCAATGAAACCTAATGGTTGTTCCATATAGATTTCTTCATCCAGATCACCATTCAGAAATGCGGTTTTTACATCCATTTGATGTAATTCTAAATCTAAACTGTTTACTATTGCCAGAATAAGTCTAATAGAATTGAAACGCACAACAAGTGAGAATGTATCTTCATAATCTATTCCTTCCTATTGTGTGTACCCCTTTGCCACTAATCGAGCCTTATATTTGTCAATTGATCCATCCACTTTTCTTTTAATTTTGAGAACCCACTTGTTCCTAATGGCTTTACGCCCTTTTGAAAGATCAACTAACACCCAAACTTGGTTCTTTTTCATTGAGTCCATTTCTTCTTCCATAGCTTTCATCCATTCATCTTTTGCAGGACCTGACAAGGCTTCTCGTACAGAACGGGGCTCATCATCCCCTTCTAGAGTAACTAAGAGAGATTCACCTTCTATTTGAAAGCGTCTTTTGGGAACACTTTCCCTGTTACTCCTTCTGACCGAAGCTATTTGCTTATCTTTCTTTGTTTGTTCAGGTCTTGGTGTTGACCTTTCTTGGCTCCCACTCAGATTGACACACCTAGACGATTCTGGTCTATCAATTTGTTCTGCACTGACTTGTTCCTGTGTCTCATAAAGAGATACAATGCGGTCAACATCTCCTCTATTAGGAAATTCAGTCTCAATGAATGTGGCATCTCTTGATTCCATTTAAGTCACTGTTCCATGTTCGTTTTCACCTATGAAAACATATCCTTTAGATTGTTTAGAGTACCTTATAAAGATACACTTCTTCCCAATCTAAGCCCAATTTCAAAAAGGGCAAGAAGCCCCAAAAGAAAGGGAAGAAGGGTGGTCCTCAATTTAAAAAGGGCAAGAAACAATTTAAGAAGCAGGGAAAGAAAGGCGGGAAGAAGAAGCTAGACCTGAAGAAGGTCAAATGCTTCGCCTGCCAACAAATGGGCCATTTCGCACGTGACTGTTCCAAACAGGCTGAAAGCGAAAAGGTATTAGTGAATTATGTGAATTCACATGTTTCATATGTTTCTAGTACTGTTTTTCTAACATAACCTGTTTCTTCTTCTTGGATTATAGACTCAGTCAAATAGGTCTGTCCAGAGCTCTTGTAAGCCTCTAGACGTTCATCTTCCAGCTCTAGATGCTTAGCTACATCATTAAAAGTGATGATGTTTTCGTTGTGGGTTAGGGTGACTTTCATGTGCTCCCAACTTGCAGGGAGTGACCTGATGACAACCTATACTTGCTGTTCATCAGATAGATTATGTCCAGCTTCCTTCAGTTCCCGGATCATATTGGCCATCTCTCTCAGATGTTGCTTCATAGGATTGTTTGGCTTGAGCTTATAGGTATCGAACTTAATCGTCAACCTTCTAAGCTTGGTTGTAGAGACTTCGCCAAACTTATCCTTCAATGCTATCCACATGGCCTGTGCAGTTTTGTACGACTCAAACTCGCACATCAGGTCTGTTGGAAATTGTGCCCTAGGGGCCAATCATTCTGTTTTGAACATTGTTAATTTATGAATTTATTAATTAAAGTTATCATATTATTTGCATGTTTACTGTGATGACTATCCTTGGATAACTCATGGTTTATCCTAAATGTCCCTGGTCGGTCATCTATGTGGGAGCAAAGATGAAATAAGACCAGTATGACTTTAAAGATATATAGAGATATAAATTAAAGTCATAGGCACATGTAAGAGTATAAGGTGTTGGACCGACCCGCTATGAGAGAGCTGCATGGGTTAAGTCATAAGCTTCTCTCATATACAAACCATGTCACTGTGCCCTTTGACCTGAGATCATCATGGGTTCCTACATGAGAAACGCTTAGCTTTGACCTAGTCAAAAGTCACTTTTGACCGAGTGATCATAAAGACTATGTTCAGGCTTAGTGGTTTTTCATGCGGAGGAATGTGAATGATCAAGATGGAATTTGTCCCTCACATTCGTAGAGAGACATTACTGGGCCCCTCGATGAGTGAGTCTGAGAAATGTATGGCCATACTATAATGGAAAGGTAGTTCCGTTTCTATACTCAGACTACTCAGGGATCGAGAAAGTAACGGTCATGAATAGGAGGATGACGTTCTCCATGCCTCATCCATGACCAAAATGTCGTGTGACAAAAGGGACATGATATGGTTGTATGAAAGGTTGCAACGTTCAATGATCCTCATATGTTTTGGGTAGTCGTGATGTCTTGCTAGAGACCGCTTACGACTTGTGAGTCATTATAGTTAATGGCCCACTGCCAACTTCATATGGGCCTACAGGGTCGCACACAAAATAGCCCAACACGAGTTATGATGTCCAGATTCATTGAATCTAAGATATGTCCAGATTCAATGAATAAATAGGGTGGACGTGTATATATATATATATATAAATTCGTATATATATATATATAAATATAAGAGATATTAATTTATAAGGATAAATTAAATATATAAATTCCGTCATCTCTTTATTAAATAAATAAGTGAATTAAATCTGTGAGACGGATTTAATTTAAACCATATTTATTTAATTGTTCTCTTATCTGATTAGGCAATATTTGATATTGTATTAATTTCGGAATTAATTTGGAGTTAATTTCGAAATTAAATATTATCAATTAAACCTATATAGCATCCTATATATTTGATATGAGGAGCTAGGGTTTAAGAGTGAGAGAACTGACAGATAAGAGACGGCCTAAGAGAGGAGAGAGGACGGATTTCGAAAACCCTAGACGGACATAGGCGCTAGCACGCCGTTCGAGGTTGAGGGCTACTCGTGTGGATACCGGTAGAGGAAGCCGACCGGAGTTGTCGACTTCGAACAACAAAGGAGGCGAGCAGAAGCATCCTGAACGGCCGAATCATCGAGTCACCAGGAAATCGAACACCGCAGGTAATGCTTCTTACTACCTAACTTAAACGCGATCGGTAGATCCGGGCAAGGGGTTGAAAGTCTTAAAATTTCGAGTTGTTTTTTTTCCGCTGCGCGTCGTCTTTCAATTCCCTTCAAGGTCGTCAGCCATGGAGCTCAAAAGCGTGATTCTTGCTATGCTATTCTTCTTTTTCCAAGTTAGATATGCCTCTTGGTCTCTCCTGTGCTGGGCCGTGTTGCCAGCTTCAGGTTCAACCATAGTAGTGGTGAGAGGCTCTATCGCATCCTGTTCTTCTAGGATATACTGGACCTTTCAGTGCCAGATATCCCAGTTGTCCCCGTTAAGCTTTTCCCCTTTGTTCAATTCAGCAATTATGTTCTTGGTTGCCATTCTTAGTTCTGTGACAAATCTATCCCACATTAATCTATGTTCTCTTTGAAGAGAACCGAACCAAAGAACATTTCAGTTATATAGCACAATGAAGTATACAATGTAATGTGCCTATATTATCCTTGATCAGTAAATAATGAAATTACAAGATCTATGATCAGGAGAATACGTTTGTACCTCCCATCACACAGATACTAGTAATTATCATTATATTCTATCAAGAACACTATATAAGCACTTCAAAAATGTAACCTTTAGAAGTCTTATCTTCTAAAAGCTCCCACTTATAAAAGGCATACATATCATATTTGTCACACCCTGATAATTTTATTCTAATTGATGAATGATTTGTTACTGACTAAGGCCAAATAGTATAGTAGACTGGTAGAGGATCCAGGCTATGAGGAAAAATCAGGAAAGGGACATAACGGTCATTCTTGAAAAGATCGGTCAAGAAAGGGCAGTATTGGAAATAATGTCCAAAATTCCTGAAAATTCCCAGAAAATCATGAAAAATAGAAAGTAGGGTACAGAATAATGTTTGAGGCTTAGAAGATGAATATAAGATTAAAAATAATTTATCAGGGAATTATTTGTAATTATTGGAATTTTTGGTTAATTAAGGAAAATTAGCCAATTTCCATTATTTAAAATATATAGAGGCCTCAAAAATTCAAGGAAAATATGGATAAATTATGTGACATATTATCCTAATTTATAAAATTACTTCCCACCTTTGGATGTACAGAGGTTACCTTAAAGAATATTTATTACCGAATTATTATCGGTAGAATAGTGATTTTTGACAGGATAAAATTTAGAAAATTATAGAGGGAGGTAAAACTTGAGAAAAATCATGGATTACCCTTGGAATGAGGGGAATTTAATGAGGTGTTGGAATCGAAATTTTGTGACAGTAAATTGGACAGGATTGTTGGAAAATCGGACCGAAAATACACAAATAATCAGTGGATTGCAATATTGAAAGCAATATTTCGGCCAAAATTAGAAGGGGAGGACAAAGTTGGAATTTTCCAGATTGTTCAAGGGCATAAAGGGAAATAAGAGACAAAACAATAAAATAATATTTTATTTCCACATGAAAATCACATGGTGATTAGGTGTCCATCCATGTGTCAACTTCTTATGGTGTGTGCCCTAAGATTTGTCCATGTGTAAAGTAGAAAAAAATGGACGGCCGAGATCGCATCTTTTTCCCGAAGGGCATTTTTGGCATTTTGAAATATCAAAGCCTATAAATACCCCCCTTCCATGAACAAATTCGGCCAAGAGGTTTTGTTGAGAGGGAATTTTGTGTTCTTGAGTTCTAGGAGAGAGAAAGGAAGAAAGAAGAGAGAGAAAGGGAGAAAGCAAGGTTAGACACCTCTAATCGCCGATTAAGAGCTAATTAAGGTATGTTTATCTCCCTAAGTGTCAATTATTTTTAGTTGATTGTTTATTTGAGGAAGATTAGGATTAATTACCTTGATTAATTATGGTTTAGTGATAACTAAGATTAATCATGTTATTTGATTAAGGATTAGTAAGTAATTAAGGTTAGCTACCCTAATTAATTAGTGATTAGTTATGATAATTGAAGGAATGATTAAAGGTTAATCATGTTGAGTAGGGAATGATTAAGGGTTAATCCATAAGGGATTAGTGACTTAATCCTAGAAAATTATGTTGTACTAATGACTATGTGACTTGAGGACCTTAATTAAATATTGGATTAAGGATTAAGGGTTAGTGATTAACCAAGAAAGCATGATTAATCATGGATTAAGGAAGAATTCCAAGACCTTAATTGAGGATTAAGGCTTGGTCAAACCAAAAGTCAAAGGTTTAGGACAGGTATACAGAAATTATAAATTGAAAGGCACAAGGGTAGCATTATATTGAGAAAGAATGGTATACTGGATATGGAATTTACCATACCCTTACTGTATGGTTGATAGGCAATTCTTCTGGAAACTTAAGAGGATATCAAGCAAGGAAACAAGGAGGAAACATTAAGCGTGGAATTGAGGTAGCGTGAACTTGCAATTATTTTGTTGATCTGCATTTGGTGTTTCTGCTATGTGTGTTTATGTGCCATGAGAATGTTATGCTCAGATGATGTGAACTCCTTGCAATGTATGCCTTGGCTCTTGCATGATTGAGTTGTGACCAGAATGATTATATGCTCCATGATATGATGACATGGATACAGAATGGTTATGGCATGGCATAAAGACTAGAAATGTTATTTTACTGCATGTAGCATGACATCTTATGCATGTTGACTTGATGGTTGTATGTTCAATGCTACTGGGATTTCTATGAAATCTCATTCCTCCTATAACATGATATCCTAGGTGCCACTACTGCTAAGGAGAAGGGAAAGGAAATAATCATGGCTTGAGGAAGTTATGAATTATGTAATGTATTATACGGTTTTGAACCTTTCTCTTTCAAGCCATGTAAGCATACTATGATCCTGAACACATGATATGATAACCTTTTTGGAATGTATATTAATGATAGAGTAGCTTTATATGTGATTATGGTATAATTATAGTGAAAAACGAAATGCTGTTAGAATCAGTGAAAAAGGGAATAAAAATGGTCTAGATTTGACCAAACTTTGACCAACGAAGACCCTGGTCAAATGGTTGACTTTTTCCCTGAAATTTGGCATGCAAATAGATCTTATTTTTCCCTTTAAAATGAGTGGTAAAGCGTCACAATCGGAGCTCTGTGCAAGAAGTTATGCCTTTTCAAAGTTAGGCAAAAATCCTGGAAAATAGAAAAATGACCAAATGAACAGTACTTTTCGAAATTGAAAACGGATGCGTTTCTGATTAAAGCGGAACCTGAGGTCATTTTTCCTTGATAGATGATGTTAAGAGCTTCAAGTGAGACTTGGAACGACCTTGTTTCGATTTTTCTAGAATTAGTTATGATTTTCCAAAGTTATGCCAAGTTTAAGGTTACGGTGAATAGTAATGCGGGAATAGAAATTTTCAAATTCAGGTTTTTCAACCCGGTAACCTTAAATTGAGCTTCCGAATGTCTTAACTTGGCACAATATAAGGTCGTAAACGTAAGGTGTTACAATATTCATAAATAATCATACAACAATAATTCAAGTAATTTCATTAAATGAAATAACATACTTAGTCTGTTTACAATGCATGAAACCACAAATTCAAGGCAAATACAAATATTACATCATTTGATATGAACATAAATGTAATCAAGCATTGTTTTTCTTAGGCTTCTAAGTTTGCGTGTTTTGTTCATAAAGGAGGACACTAGCTCTATGGCCCAAATCCAGTAAGACTTTCTTATGGGTTTGCCTTTAGGCCCACCTCTAACTCTTATTGCTCTTATGTACTCCATTATGACTCTAAGGTAGAATTCGGTATTCTTCTTATCGGTCATGTAATGGACATAGCTAGCGAGCACACCATTGATGCCTTTTATGTTTGTCAATTTAGTTGCATCTCTTTCAGCTATTCTCATAGCTAAAGCAGGGGTACAGGGTTGATCCACCTCTTCGCCTTCCTCTACTTTGGTTTTATTGAGAAGATCTAGTGAATCATTACAGACCAAATGAGGTTCGGTACGGAGGGGTTCAGTAGGAAATAAAGATTCTGACTCAGGTCTAGAATCCATTAACTCCTCCAGGATTTCTTGAGGAACCTCTTCAGGGTCCTCTTCAGGATCCTCATCCTCTGGCTCATATTTTGGAACTGCATTATCCATGTATGAGTATTCCAATGAACCATCTTTGATATTTTCAGTTCTACTAGAAGCCTCTTGCTTCATTTTCACCTAGAACAAAATAATTTAAATTATTCTGAATATTCTGGAATTTATTTTCGCATGAAAATACCAGAAAATATACTGAAAATACTCACAAATAGATCCTTAATTGTCTCCAAAATTATCAAATTATATACCAAAATGAAGACCTTGATTTTAGGGATTTTTAGAGACAAACTGCACCTCAAACAGACCCTCCACGCGCCTACACGCGCCCCTAGAAGGAAAAATTAGCGAAAAACTGAAAAAAAAAATTCCCCCACTCGCCCTGTCGGCGTATGTACTTCATGCGCCTCCATGCAGCCTGCCGCCGGAGACACGCGCTGTTCCTGCGGCTTCCACCCACCACCACCTGTCAGGTGGTGGTCCCCACGTGCCAAGGTGGGGTGCCACGTGGCAGAACGCGCCACGTGGCGCTGCTTGGTCAAAAAAAAATTTTTTAATTCGTTTTTTTTTAACAGACCTTTTTTTTTATTAAAAGTATTTAGACCGGTTGGGTTTGGGTCCATTTCGGCCCAACCGGTTCCCTTCAAAAAAAATTTTTTTTATGATTTTGGTCTGGGTTGGATCCTGCCTCCAGCCCAGTACGCCCCTTCCTTTTTTTTTTGTCTGGGCTAGATCCTATGTCCAGCCCAGTAAATGCATTTTTTTTTTTTTACAGGAGGAGCCAAAACGACGTCGTTTTGGCCCCTGGAGGTCTCCTTCAACCTCCAGCCGGGTCGCCTTGACCCGGCTTCTGCAACCGGGTTGGGTCCGACGGATCCGTCGGACCTGATTTCTTCTCTCCTCCGTATCTTCGCCATCTGGTGTCCTTTTTTAGCGTACTTTATATCATTTTCTTCGTTTTTCGGAGCTCTACGCAATGGGATAAATTTTAAAGCCTAAAAACTTGATTTTAAGCAACCCAAAAATGAACAAGCGTACAGCCAAAAAAACATATACTGTATAAAACGATTTTCACAGAGGCAGAGAAGCAACCCAATATGTCTAAACATAAATATAAGACACAAAAACTATCATACTGAAAATAAAATAGAGGATTTGCATAATATATTGAAGCAAATCGCAAGTTACTCAGACCGAACAATCAGGAAAAAATACTGATATGAAAACGCAGGCCACAGAATCTACAGGAAATATCACATTCTCTGATACCAATGAAGGATTTCGGGCATACCTGGAGTCTGCAATAAAGTCAGGTTGCCACGCGGAGGTCCGATCACGGTGACGGAGTCGGATTTGAGAGACACAGCAAATACACTGGAGCAAGGGAAGATGAGGAAGAGTGAACTTAGAGAGGAGAAGGGAGTCTGGAGCACGAAAAAGGATTTCACGTTCTTGCCCTTTTTCTCCGGATAAAACCGTTTCTTAACTCCCCCTTTTTTCAAATAAAAAACCGTCTCCTCCCACCTGCAACCGTTCCCTCCTTTTTTGCAAATCATATAAAATGGCAAAAATTACAGTTAAAGACCCAAGAGTTTTGCTATTTACACTGGAGTCCCAAATGATAAATAGGCTTGGGTCCAGTCCACCTGTTGACCTGAGATAACTTTCCTCCCCTTAATCCCTTGTCTACTTGTTCTTCCCTCATACTGAGATCCTAGTATCCTAATGTCACTTGCATTTTTTAAGTGGGTAGAAAATTTAGCAGCCTCTTCACAAATATAGCGTTCTACGATGCAAGCCTCTGGCCGACTTTGATTTTTCATATACCCTTTCAATATCTTCATGTAATGCTCAACTGGGTACATCTATCTCAAATAAGCTGGGCCACACAGTTGCACTTCTTTAATGAAGTAAACAATTAAGTGGACCATAATGTCAAAAAATACAAGAGACAAAATAGATTTCAAGCTCGCACAGCATAACTATGATTGGGATTTGCTACATTGGGAATTTATTGGGATTAATCACTTTACTGCAAAGAGACTTGGAAAAAAAAAACATAACTTTGTGATCGTACTTCATACCTTATCAAGTAAAATAGCCTGTATTGCCAGCAGAATAAAGTTTTCCAACATATGACAATCACAAGATTTTAAACCCTTCTACTTCAAATCTTTAATGGAAACAAAGTTGCTAATGTTAGAGGAGTAACCTTCCCGTACTTTCACTATAGCAAGAAACTCACAAAAACTAGTTTTCTCTTTTTTTGATAGTGTGTGAGCAGTTAGACGTAGAAATATACGAGTTCTGTTATCCTCTGGTGCTAATCCTCCCTTATCCTTATCTCAATTATGGCTAACCTCGCTTTTATGCCATCCTTGGTCTTCCCTGAAATATGAAGTAACATACCAAAAAGAGTTTCACATATATTTTTCTCGATATGCATAACATCAAGAAAATGCCTCACATCTAGGGTCTTCTAATACAGCAATACAAAGAAAATAGGCTTCTTCTTCTACCCCTCAGCCCAATATGCCTGGCAAAAGGTTTGCCAAATTCACACTCAATATCTTTCACCTTATAAAAAACATCCTCCCTAGTCAACGGTATAGGTGCCTTACTTTCTTTAAAATATCCATTGAAATATTTTTTGAAACTGTGGTAAGGATGATCATGATAGAACCATCTATGATGTCCCATATAGGGATTTTTCATACCATGTTTTAACCTTATTGAATCTGTGCTTTCTTCACAAATGGGACATCCAAGTTTCCCTTTAATGCTATACCTTGACAAATTACCATACGCAAGGAAGTCGTTAATTGTGTCAAACAATATAGCTCTAAACTTGAATGTTTCTACCTTATACACATCATATACAAAACCCCACTCTGCCACAATAGCTTCAAGTCTTCAATTAGTGGAGTTAGGTATACATATATGTCATTCCCCAATTACTTTGGCCCAGAGATTATCATAAACATCATAGAATACTTGCGCTTCATGCATAGCCATGGAGGAAGGTTATATATAAACAAAATCATTGGCCATATACTATGGGTACTGCTTTGCATGCCATATGGGTTCATTTTGTCAGTAGCCAATGCAAGGCATAAATTCCTCTCTTCTTTGTCAAATTCAGGATACTTAATGTCAAACTTCTTCCATTCTGGAGAATTATCAAGGTGCCAAAGTATGCCATCTTTAATCCTTTCATCTGTATGCCACCTAAGATTTCTCGCATCTTCTTCACTGCTATACAAGTATCTAAATCTTGGTGCAATGGGAAAATATCATAATGCTTTCTTCGGACTCTTCCTGTTCTCTTGGTAGTGTGAGTCATTACACTCAAGACACCCGGTTAGTGACTTATATTCCTTCCTAAACAAAATACAATCATTGAGGCAAGCATATATCTTCTCATAGCTTAGCCCGATAGAGTACAACGCCTATTTAACGTCATACATTTTGCTTGGAAGCTCATTTTCCTTCAATAGCATTTGTTTCAAAAGAGAAAGTAATTATGTGAAGCTTGTGTCACTCTAACCATTTCTTACCTTCAAGTTATACAATTTCAGAATTGTAGACAATTTTGTGAACTCAGTGTAACCTTCATACAGAGGGGTCTCTGCTTCACTCTTCAACCTCTCAAACATTTCTAGACAATCCTCAAGCTCATCTTCAATCACATTGGCCATATCTTCAAGACAATCAGCTTTATATGTATTTGTGTCAAAATTAGTTGATCCATAGCTTTCACTTTGCCCTTGACTACTATTACCCATATCTCTTGTGTCACGTCCAGCATTATGATAATTAGAAATAAGAAATATTCTCAAATTATTGAGGATTAAAAATAATAAGGAGAATTTTGGTGGAAAATAATTCCAGTAATTTTCCAAGCCAACCATAGAAATTTGATTAATTAAGAAAAATTGGTCAAATTTAAATAAGGAAAAAATTTCCAACCCTTGGAAAATTAAGAAAAATTGAGGATAATATCCTTTGAGAGTTATATGAAATTATACATTTGGTTTTATGACCAAATTACCCTTAGATAATTTATAAGAGAATTTAAGGGTGATTTAGGCTAATTAAGGGATTTTATTTGGAAAATTCCAAATAAATATTTTTAAGGGGAATAAAATTCCAAGAAAATTCCTATGAGACCCCAAGGAATTATAAGGGATTATGAAATTAAATGAAGACCCTCAAGTATCCAATATTTTTTCAAATAATGGTGAAAAGTGGAAAAATCCCTAAAGAAAAGGAAATTAATTTTCCTTTTTATTTAATTATTAGGAAATTAATTTTGAGGCAAAGAGGGCAATTTGGAAAGATAAAAATGAGGAGAATAAATTAAGGATCTAACAAAAAATAATTACAGAGGCCAAGCTACTGTAATTATAGAAAAGAAGTTAAACTCAGAGCCAAAGTATACTGATAAAGCAAGACTAGTGTCTTACAAATCAAAGGGATCATATTGAGCCATGTGTCAAGCTCCTGAAGGAGAGGATTTGAATTTGCCAATTGTCACTCCTCAAATGGAGAGGATCTTGACTTTGGTAATTAATTTCTTTTGGATTTTGTTAATTAAGAAAGAGAAAACAAGATTAAAGAGGGTAATGATACTTGGACTCTCATTAAAGATGGTGGTTGAGATATTTTGGACCATTAAACAAGCTCATCTCTCCCCATTTTCATATGCATGTTTAGGCCAAGGGAGGAAAGGAGAGAAAAAAGAGAGTCTTGAGGGAAAAGCAAAGGAAGCAAGCACCTTTGGTCATACAATCAAGGATTTAAGGTGAGTTATTAGTTCTAGATGTGTTCTTGCCTTGTTTTCTTTCTCTTTTATGGTTGAAAAATGTGTCTCCTCTCTCTTTTGATAGCTGGCCGAACTGGAGGTTTAGAGGGGAAGGGAGTTTTGTTCATCACACTTGTTAAGACACAACAACACAAGCTAGTTCTTAGTGTTTGCAAGTGATTATAGGTTGTTTTAAAGCATTTTCCATGGTTGTTTCTTTGAGTATTCTTTTCGGCCAAGTTGATGACTAAACCCTAGGATGATTTTTTCAATGTTTTAAGGCTTCCATGGTGTTTAAATAAGAAATGGGGTAGGGTAAACCAAAAGGAACAAGTGTTGTAAGCTTTAAAGCAAAGTTGTGATTTTTGGTTCAAGTCCTCTAGTGGTTCGGTCAAAGGGTAGCTGAAAGAAGCAGTTTTACTTTCCTAGATCTAAGCACATATTTGGAATCTACATGAAAAACCATGAAGGAATAAGTCAAGAAGTGATTTTTAGGGTTAAAGAGAAACAAGTCCAAAAATGGTGAACAAAGGAGGGAGCTTTATGGATCAAGAATCATTTTTTATTTATGTTCTTGCTTTTTCTTGGTTGGTTAACGATTCTTGCTGCCCTTTTTGATGGATTGCATTGTTAGAGTTTGATATTTGTGAAGGAAAAGAGGAGAAGGAAAGAAAGCTAAAGCTTTTGGAGCAAGGTAGCAAGTTAAACCTAGCTACTAATACTAATTTAGCATTATTGATTATTGCATGATTAATTGCTATTATGTGGTTGGACTTTCTTGATTATAATGTGGCTGCTCTTTGTACTTTCTTACTTTGGCCCTTGTATGTTTGAGTTTTCCAAATGATAAGCATGCTAGTTCACCAATAGTAGTTAATATAATTGTGCATGTTGATTATACTTGTTGGTACTATAGTTGGTTAATTTGCTATTTGGATTTCAATGAAATCTCATTCCCCAAATACAATCTAACATTTTAGGGTCTAAATCCTCCAAGGGAAAGCTACATATTAAAGGCTAAATTGTGGGGATTAGCCACAAAAATTTGTGAACTCATTTTGGTTATGTACATATTATACTAACAGTGTTGTAAGCACACTAACACTGTCTGGTTTATGTGACTTTTTGATTATGCTTCCAAACGGTTTTAGTCACGAAATTTGGTATGATGAAAGATAACGTCCTGAGCTTCAATTTGATAGCTAATACGTTAAAAATGGCCCATTATACGATTTATAATGATTTTTCAAATTTAAAGGTCAGAATCTGGGAAAAAGGGTTTTTGGCAAATGGACAGTGTTTCATTTCTCAAAACCCGACACTTTTTCATAAGGAATTGGATAATGAGATTATTTTTACTTGAAATAGGACTTAAATAGCTCTAGGTATAATTTTGAACCCCCAATTGGATTTTTTTGGAATAAGTTATGAATTTTTGAAGTTAGGTCAGAAAAACTGGATTTTTACCTGATGAACAGTAAAAATCTGAAATTTAGTGTTTTTGTGGTAAAAAGTAAGCCCAAAACCATCCAATATGGTCTAAAATGGTTTTGAAAGGAACCTGAGTCAATATAATAGTAAGGTGTGATATTTTTGGTATCAGAGCGGAGGTTCTGGCATAAGATAGAACGCTCTGCTTAAGTATTTCCTAGATTTTGGGTTAGTTAAGAAAGAATTAACACCACGTTACAAGAATCAGGATGGGGATTGCTATGGATTGGAACTCTAAGTCTGAGCCATCAGTCAATGATTAGGATCTTAATATAATTGATCTCACTAAGGATGAGGACCCAGAGGAATGGATAATGGGAAATGCTAGCCCTGGCCATTTATCAGTGTGCTCCAATGACTATGTTGAGTGCTATCCAGAGCTGCTAGGGATCACTGCGGAACAATTACTGTACCTCCCCAGACCCAGAGACCTGATCAACCCTGTAATTGGCCTATATCAAGAGCCATTAGACTTAGACCTTTATGTTCATTCTCTTAAGCAGCTTGTTGCCCCTGTTATGTATCCATGTAATATCCCTGGACCTAATACTGTACCAGTTGTACCCCCAGCCTCGGTAATACCTGTGGCACCTGCAGCACCAATTGTACCTGCCCCAGTTTAGCCTAGTCATGAGATCCACAGTGTGGGTCAGCTGAGTGACCAACTAAGGTTCCTAGGGCGTCACATCAGAAGGGATGTGGATGCAGACCTGAGAGTACACCTAGACTACCTCCAAGGTGTGAGAGAGCTGTATCAGGCATATGGACCAGGCAACCCTTACCTGGATCCTTATGACTGGCTGAGTGAGATGGTAGAGGTCCTACCTAATACCCCTTTCTGGACCCATGAGATCACCTGCCTAAACTACTTGCTGGGAGACAATGTGGAGGACTGGATCCAAAGCCTTAAGGGCTTTGTTATTGTTCACTTTCTGTAGATGATTAGGACTGTCCTATCACTAACATAGGATGTATTTTGGTACAGCTAACCCGAGTAGGTTAGGCTGATAGTGCTTGATTGATGAATGTTCTGATTGTACTCTAACTAGTTGATGCTTAAATGCTAATTATTGTATGCTCATTTTGTGAATGAAATCCAAGCATGATATTTATTTCTTGTTCCTTGTTGTGCTATCCGATTAGTTAAGTGATGGTTAGAACTCGACGAAAGCTTTCACCAGAGAGACCCCAGTGCAAGATGCAAGGGTCCCTCCCGATCCATTACAATTAATTTTGGATCGCCTCGAGCAACAGTAAAAGACCATCGAAGACATGAGAGCAGTGCAAGCTCGCCAGGAACAAGAAAGGGATGCAGCGATAGCTGCAGCGGTAGCAGCAGCATTAGTGAACCTCGAGAGGAGGTAACCAGAGGAAGAGGTCTCTGCAGCATAAGCATCAAA
>NW_021631966.1:0-27685 GCF_004799145.2 Neltuma alba
ATAACCCAAATGGCATCCTATGATAAGCGTAGGTACCAAAAGGGCATGTAAAAGTGGCTTTGTCCTAATCCTTTGGTGCTATAGGAACCTGAAAATAACCTGAAAACCCATCTAGAAAACAATAATGTGACTTGCCAGCTAGCCTCTCTAACATTTGATCTATGAAAGGAATAGGGAAATGATCTTTTCGTGTGGCATCATTAAGTTTTCTATAGTCTATGCACACACACCATGAATTTTGCACCCTTGTAGAGATAAGCTCATCCCGTTCATTCTTAACCACTGTCACCCCACTCTTTTTGGGTACTACGTGTACCAGACTGACCCATTCACTATCAGAAATAGGATAGATAATCCCTGCACTCAAGAGCTTAGTAATCTCTTTTTAACTACATCAAGTATAGAGGGTTCAGTCACCTTTGGGGCTTCCTCACTGGTTTTGATCCCTCACTAAGGAGAATCCTGTGTGTGCAAATAGCTGGACTAATTCCAGGAATGTCAGCTGGAGTCCACCCTATTGCCCTCCTATGCTCCCTTAAAACAGATAAGAGTCTCTCTTCCTCACTCTCAGACAGTGAGTTAGCAATAATAACAGGTAATTGTTCATTAGACTCAAGGAAAGCATATTTCAGAGTAGGGGGCAAGGGTTTTAAATCAATCATAGGTGGTTGCACAACAGAAGGGATCAATTTATGAAGTTCAAGAGAGAACAGATTACTCCCCTTTTCTTCAACCAATGATAGCTCTGGTTGAATTTGATCAGCTTTGCAACTTACTTCCTCTTCAAGCATTGAACCAACTTCAAGTTGATCTACAGCAGCAACCGCCTTGGAGGGATTCTTTGTATATCATCATTTCCATTTCAGCATCAGCTTTGTGATGTTAGGGCAATCTGAAACATGAACAAAAAACCTTTCCCCAAGGGAATCATCATTGATAATAGAGGAATCACAAATTAATTAGCATCGGTAGATGACACAGAAAATGTATGCGGCATGCAATTAACCACAGTACAGTCAAGACATGTCACGTCACCACCACATGAACAAGTAGAAAGAGATGAATAAAGAGATGAAAAAGAAGAAACAGATTCATCTTCATCATTAGAGTCAGTAGAGTAAAGGTCAGAATAAAAAGAGTCATGTTGCAATTCAATTTCAGAGCAAGCATCCTCAACAACAATGTCTATCATGTTAACACCCAATAGTGAATAGTCCTCATAAGGATGTTTCATTGCTTCATACATGTTAAAAGAAACTTTATTATCACCCACTTCCATTATAATGGTCCCTTCTTTCATGCTAATCATGGTGTTAGCAGTCCTTAAGAAAGGTCGACCTAGGATTAGTGTGGTGTCATTTACAAGCTCAGAAGACATGTCAAGCACATAGAAATCAGCAAGAAAAACCAAATCCTTAACTTGAACCAAAATATCCTCAATAATGTCCTCAGGATACCTAATAGTCCTATCAGCTAGTTAGAGTACAACAGTAGTAGACTTAAGAGTCTTGACTCCTAGTGAAGTGTAAACGGACTTAGGCATGACATTAATGGCTGCTCCTAGATCAAGCAAGGCTCCCCCTATAGTGACTTTTCCTATAGTGCAAGGGATAGTGAAAGATCTAGGGTCTTGACATTTTACAGGGATTTGGGGTTTAAACAAGGCAGACGCATTAGAGGGCAATTGAACTCTTTCATTAGGCTTAAACCTCCTCTTTTGTGTACACAACTCTTTTAGAACTCTTGCATATTTAGGGATCTTTTTAATCAGGTCAAGCAAGGGAATATTGACTTTTACTTTCCTAAAAGTTTCAAGCAATTCATGGTCTTGCCTTTTATTGCCCATTTTTACATTTTTCAAGTAAGAATAAGGAAAAGGTAGTTCATTGATGTTTACCTCCTTACCTTCCTTGCTCAAGGCTCCATGTTTGATTGGTTCAAATTCTTTTGCATTCTCCTTGCCATCATGCTTAGTAGTGGACTCCTTCCGTCACAATTTCATCTCTTTAGAACTTTTTGACTTCTTGACCTCTTTGGAAGGTAACGCCAGATCATCACAAATAATCTCCTCATCAACAGTTTCATCCTCCTCTTTATTAAACGTCACTTGCCTCCCACTTCGAAGAGTGATGGCATTTAAACCCTTAGGGTTTATAACAGTGTTGGAGGGGATGGTACCACTGCTCCTAGCTTGTTGCTCACTCAAGTTATTGGATAGCTGAGTTACATAGGAGTTAATGTTCTCAGCCTTTTTCTCCTAATGCTCCATTATTTTCTTTAAAGCGCTGAATCTAGCATCTTTTTTAGAGGAGTCTTGTTGAGTCAATGAAGCTAACAAGCTGAACTGATTTGCATTAGAAGTCCTTTCTTCCTTCATTAAGGCCATTATGTTATGCAAGAGTTGATTGGTGTCTTCTTTAGGTGGAATAGTCAAGGCCTGAGGTTGGTTTTGGAACTGGTTTGAGGATAAACCAACTCCTCCACTCTTTTGAAATCTGTTTGGAGGTCTACTTTCTTCATTTCTCCAGCCAAGTCAAGGGTTCGGTTTCCACCCCTCATTATAAGTGTTGGAGTAAGCATCCCACTTGGACGACCCTGGAAAACCACAGATACCTCTTCATATCGACCAGGACAGACACTAGAAATATGCATAACCGAGCCACAAGTCTCACAACTAGGGGCAGTAATATCCATAGGGATGTTGGTCTATGCACATTCATATTCTTCAACTCCGCAGTGATAAGGGACAATTGAGAAGTCATTTTGCTTTCCAAGGAATCAACCTTTGATTCCAAGGTATCCATTCTTCTGTTGTGAACTGTTGAAGCTCCTAACTCGCGTACCGCTCGAGTATCTCTTGCACTAAATTGTTGATGATTGAAGGCTATTTTCTTGATCAAATCTCAAGCCTCTTCCGCAGTGGAGTCTATCAAAGATCCTCCTGATGCAGCGTCTAACATACCCTTCTCTTGGTTCTTCAACCATCATAAAAATACTGCACTAATTGTTCATCTAGAATTTGATGATGTGGGCACCTCGAGAGCAAGCCTTGGAATCTATTCCAATAGTCGTAAAGAGACTCGTCATAGTCTTGCTTAGCTGAATAGATCTCCTTTCTTATTGATGAAGTTTAAGAAGCTAGAAAGTATTTCTCCAAGAATGCTTTCCTTAAGTTCCCCCAACTGTGATATGCATCAGCCACATGCCTTGGAAGGCTCATGTACCACTTTTGAGCTTTACCCTCTAATGATAAATGGAAAACCTTCCCAGCACTTGATCCAACGATGCTCCCACAGGCTTCATGCTCTGACAAACCATAGGAAGGGATTGTAAAAGAATATAAGGACCTTCTCCTGTCAAGCCATGAAATTTTGGAAGTGAGTTAATCAATAAACCTTTAATTTCAAAATTAACTTCAAAATTAGGGCACACAGTAGTAAATGGGTCAAAATTGACATCAGATGTGGTGGCTTCCCTAATTGTTCTTCTTCTAGGGTTCCCATTATTTTCTCCCACTCTCTCTTGTTCTCCATTCCCTCTATTGCCTCCATTCCTCACTTAGTTAGCATTGGGGCTAGGATTAGGTGGTAAATCAACCATGATCTCCTCTTTAATAGGTTTACTCTCACTACTAGATAGGCTAGATTCCACAGAGATGTTTTCTTGTTCAACCACTAATTCACTTGTCCCCTCAACTCTTTCCTCTCTTTGTATCTCTCTGAGTCTTCTCTCAATCTCAGGGTTAAAGGGCACAAGCTTAGTTTTTCGTGGCATGCAAGAACAAAGTCACAGAGAAAAAGTAAACAAAAATGACTTGCAGCACACAAAGTCAGTTAAAAGTATGAGTTGTGATGGATGCAAGTGTATGTATGAGTATGAGTGTGTATGCACAGAAGGAGGAGCAAAAAGTTCAAGTTTCAAAATTTTTCCAGAAGTATTCACCGTGGTGAAATCAGAAGTATGCCGCGGCGAAGGTTGGCTGAGACGGTCTGTGAGCTGAATATAGAAGGTTTACTGCGGTGAAAGCAGAAGTATGCCGCGGCGAAGGTTTCCCGAGAGGGATCCTCAAGTGATTCTGCTAGTTGGCCGCAGCGAAAGCAGAGGTTTGCCACGGCTAACTGTCACAGAGAGCTAGACATACTTCTGAACGATGTAAATGCAAGGTGAAAATGATAAAGGTATAGAAAATCCGTATCTTTGTTTGTATTTTAAAAATTTTGATGCTATGCAAAATAAAATCCTCTACTATGAACAAATATGCACCTAAGCTACCTAAAATGCAAGCTAAAACGGCTCAAAACCTCAATTGACAGATTAATGACACATGCTAACCTAGAGAACCAATTTCTTCGCTCCCCAGCAACAGCGCCATTTGATTCTTACCTAGTACCTTTTTTAGACATTAGAGGTTAAATCAAAACTTTTATCCAAGGATTGCACTATAGGGTGCAACCTCGGGTCGTCTCACTTAAACAGAGCCTTAGTGAAATGGACCTAAATTAGCTTAAATGTCATGCAATGCAAGCTTGAATATAAACAGGGGGGTTTTGGTTTTTTCGAAATCATTGAGTGAATTGAATTAAGGTAAACAAAATATATGTATATATTTTTTTGGATTTTAGGGAATAGGTGATGGATGCAGGTAGGCAATAACCAAATGATAATTAAGTTCCTCTTGAAAGTGTGCTCAGGCTACCATAGTTCAAAATCAATTGATATGGGAGTAGAAATCACTAAGTTTCAAATTGATAAACCTCAAAATACTCTGAGTCCAGAATCTTGATAAATGAACTCCATTTCTCAAGATTCTGTTAAGTGCTCTTAGTGTGTATAGAAAAATTGATTAATGCAACAGGTCAAATGCAATCAAAATCGTCTCAATATCAAAACACAACCGTGCAAAAGTAAAAAGAATCAAAAGATTACAACTGACATATATGAGACTTCATATATTTAAGCTCAGAGTTCTACAATAATCAATTCACTACACATATGAAAATCCAAGCTGATTACAACTATAATCAAGTAGTTCAGCTACAAAATACAAATCCTAAACCTAGAAACTCATAAATTCACAGCATGAACTAGGATTAAATTACTCCCCTTCTTAGCTCATTGAACTCCAGCCATTGCTACACCTCCAAGAGGAAGGAAAATGCCTAGCCACTCATAGAAATCTGAAGCATCTCAACTAAGAATGAATCTGAGCTTCCCATAGTGGAGGTTTGACAGTGAAAATAGAAGAAACTAGGGTTAGATGAGAGGAAGATGAGAGAGAACAAAGATGGGGATTAGTGTCTGAATGAATGATGTCACTTACACGAAAATAGGGTTTCTCAACCACTAATGGGGTGTATTAGGTCAGTTTATAAGAGTGGGTAGGTAAAATTTCTGAAAATGGTTCGGTCTGGGTTGCTGATTTGAGGGGTTTACCGCGGCGAACCTTGGCCGAGAGTACTTCTGCTGAAGTGGTGTCTTCGCCGCGGCGAAGCCTGGCAGAGGCATCAATTCGTCTTGTGTGCTGGACTTCCTTGATCTTCACTCTTGGCTCTTCTTCTTGAGTGCCCTGAAATGAAAGGTAATGATCTGAGGTATCGATTGTCCCAAAAATTAATTAAATCTAATTAATGAATAAATATGACAATTTTACCCTCGAATAACACTAACTCAGAACAAATACCCTCAATCCCAATTAAGCACAAATATCATTAAAATAAGCCAAAAAGTGTAACAAAAATATGAAAAAAGTCATCAATTAGTATAAACAATTTGAGCTTAATCAGAGGGTAAAATTGCCATATTTATTCATTAATTGCATTCAATTGATTTTTGGGACAATCGATACCTTAAACCATTACTTTTTATTTCAGGACACTCAAGAAGGAGAGCCAAGAGTGAAGACTAAGGAAGTGCAGCACACAAGATGCAACAATGTCTCTGCCAGGTTTCACCGCAATAAAGCAAGGATTTTCCACTTGAAGATTCCTCTGGGAAGGTTCATTGTGGCCATGAAGTGACTTCATCGCGGTGAAGACACATCATCAAGCAGAAGACTTCTCAGCCATGGTTTGCCACGGCGAAACCATATCTTCACTGTGGTGAACCCCTCAAATCAACAACCCAGACTTGAACCATTTTTAGAAATTAAACCTACCCACTCACACAAACCGACCCAGTACACTTCACTACCAGTTGAGAAACCCTATTTTGGTGTAAGTGGCATCATTCACTCCTATCAAAGCCTTCATCTCCGTTCTCTCTCATCTAACCCTAATTTCTTCTATTCTCTACTGTCAAGCCTCCACCATGGGAAGCTCAAATTCATTCCTAGTTGAGATGCTTTAGATTTCTATGTGTGGTTAGGCGTTTTTCTTCCTCTTGAAGGTATAGCAATAGTTGGAGTTCAATGAGCTAAGAAGGAGAGTAGTTTAATCCTAGTTTAATTATGAATTTATGAATTTCTAAGTTTAAGATTTGTAATTTATAGTTGAACTACTTGATTATAGTTGTAATCAGCTTTGGATATTCATTTGTGTAGTGGATTGTTTATTGTAGAACTTTTGAGCTTAAATATATGAAGTATCATGTATGTCAGTTGTGATCTTCTGATTCTCTCTACTCTTACACGGTTGTGTCTTGATTTTGAGTTGATTTTGATTGCATTTGACCTATTGCATTAATGAATTCTTCTACACACACTAAGAGCACTTAACAGGATCTTGAGAAATAGAGTTCCATTGATTAAGATCATGGACTTAAAGAGTACTTTAAGGGTTTATCATTTGGAAACTTAGTGATTTCTACTCCCATATCAATTGATTTTAAACTATGACAGCCTGAGAACACTTTCAAGAGGGTCTTCATCATTGTTTGGTTATCTCTTTATCATCATTCATTTCTCATTTCCCTAAAATCAAAAAATATTCTGCTTATCATTTAGTTGAATTCACTTAATGTTTTCGAAAAAACCAAAACCCCCTGTTTATGTTCTGTTTGCATTGCATGACATTTAAGTTAGCTTAGGTCCATTTCATTAAGGCTTTGTTTAAGTGAAACGACTCGAGGTTGCACCCTATAGTGCAATCCTTGGATAAAAATTTTGATTTAACCTCCAAGGTCAAGAAAAGGTTGCAAAATCAACAGTCTCGCCAAGAACAAGAGAGGGATGCTGTGATAGCTGTAACGGTGGCAGCGACAATGGCTAACCTCGACAGGAGGTAGCCAGAGGAAGAAACCTGAGCAGCAGAACCATTGCCTAGACCGACAATGCTAGCAGTAGACCCTGATAGCATCTAGTAGTGGATGACTCGCTTCTGCAAGCACAACCCACTGTCATTCGGTGGAGTGTTTGACATCCAAGTAGTAGAAGACTGGATTAACTGCTTGGAGAAGATCTTTAAAGTATTAGATTGCTCGACAGAGTGGAAAGCCCATATGGCAATTTGCAAGTTAGAGAAAGATGCCGACTACTGGTGGAAGAATACTGAACTTATTCTAGATGCTTGGAACACGAGGGTGACATGGGAAGTATTCCTGGAGCAATTTTATGAGAAGTACTTCCCGAGGTTAATCAGGGATGAAAGGAAAGCGAAATTCCTGACCCTGAAGCAGAAGGATAACGAGCCATTTAATGAGTACCTAGCTAAGTTTATCCATCTCTACTACTCCAGTTGCCTGTGCTACTGAGAGGATGAGAGGTGGACGACGAAGAAAATGGTCAAAGGACTGAAGTAGTCCCTAAGGGAGATGATTGCTCCCAGGCAGGTTGAGCACTTCAATCAGGTGGTTGAAGCCTATTGAATTACAGAGAATAGCTTAAATCATCATCTGATGGTTAAATCTACTCCTAAGTCAGAGAAGGGAGATCAGGGTGGAACCTCTTCTAATGGCAACAGGAAGAGGAAAAGGCCATGAGACAACCAAAAGAATAAGAAAGGGGACAAGCCCCTAAATGGCAAGTAATGCCTAACCTGTGGCAAGAATCACGGTAATAGACCGCGTATGGCTAGACAGAATGTTTGCTATACCTACGGTAAGTGACGAGAGCCTTTTTGTCGTTCGCCTTAGGGTTCTTAATGAAAAATAAATCCAAGCTATGTAGTATAGTGCAAACTCAGGTCGTTTCACTTTTGGGAGCCTTTATTAATTACCTAAGTTAGACTAAATGCCATGTAATGCAATGAAATGAAATGGGGTTTTGGGTTTTTAAGATTTAAATGAATGGTGCCTAAACTAAATGCAATGAAAATAAACCTAAGATACTATATTTTTGGTGTTTTAAGATAATAATGATGGAATGGAAATGAATGATAGGAAATCTCTTGAAAATGGTTCTGGTGGCAATCATAGTTCACTTAAAATATTGGGAGTTTCACAAATCCATTAGGTTTTCTTAATAACAACCTCAATAACTCATTGAGTCCAAAGCTTACATTAATGAAAACCTTGTTAAGCTTCCCTAATATGTAATTTTGGAATGATCATGCAATTGGCTCAATGTAACACACAATCAACTCAGTATCATAACATAACCATGCAAGATAGGAGAGAGTCATGAGAGTTACAAGAAGCATATATGAAACTACATATATCAAAGCACAAAATTCAACATCAATCAATCCAAATTACAAATGTTAATCATTAACCAATGATTACATAATTAACCAAAGTGTCTAACTAAGACTTTACAACTCCTAGACCTAGGAAATCATAAACACATAGCTAGAAACTAAAGATTAGAACTAAAACTCCCCTTTGAGGCTTGGAAACTCATGCTACTCCACCATCTTCAAGAGTTGATAAATCCTAGCTCACCATAGCCTTGGAATCAGCTCCAACCAGAGTTAAATCTTCAGCCATAGCAGTCAGGAGATGAAGGAAATGAGGTGGGATGAAGAAAGAGTGTAGGAAATGGAAGGGGAAGAAGATGGAGATGGAGAGGCAAGAGGATGGGAGAATAGAGGTGTTGGAGATGATAAAATAGAGTGATTGGCGTAATCTGTCGAAAATAGGGTTTCTCAACATGTAAAGGGGTGGAATGGGTTGGATCATATGATTAGGGGCTCCATTTTTGCGTTCTGATTCAGGTCTGGCATTGCTGATATGAAGAGTTCACCGCGGCGAAGCATGCCCTAGAGGAGCTTCGCCTAATTTTGTGATTTCGCCGCGGTGAACTATGCCCGAGAATCACTGGTGAGAATTTCATGTTGCGCCGCGGCAAAGAATTCTCTTCACCGCGGCAAAGAATTCTCTTCGCCGTGGTGAAGTGTTCCAGTATTGATATTCTGATCTTGTGTTGTGTCATCCTTTGGTCCTTGATCTTGGCTCTAATTCCTAAGTGTCCTGCAATGAAAAGCAACAATTTGAAGCATCAATTGGCCTAAAAATCAATTGAACACAATTAATAACCAATTATGACAATTTTACCCTAAAAAAGACACTAACTCAAAGTAAGGACTCTTAATCTAAATTAAGCACAATTATCATCAAAAGGAGCCAAAATCTATGATAAATACCCTTAAAATGATATGAAATAACATAGAATAATTGGGTTCAATCAGTAAGCCCAAACACTTCTTGAGAGAATGCCCACAGAATATAGAAAAGGCAAGGTCACACACCTAAGGACGAGTATTTGCCTTTAAAAGAGAAGAAACCCGAAAGTCTCCAGAAATGATCCAAGACACGATCATTATTAACAACTTGCCTGTGATTGCAATGTTTAACTTGGGTACTAGTCATTTTCTTGTCTTGTATATTGTTCTAAAAGACTCGGCTTGGTTTTGAACACGTTGCCTTATGACATGCATGTGTCCACACCAACGCATAATAGGATAATTACATCCTATGTGTGCTTAAATTGTATAGTTGGTTATGAGCACTGTTAGACTACCTTTATAGTTTATATTGCCCAAAAGTTTTTTTTTATTCACTGGTAGTGCGTACATATATATAGAGATTGCTCCTAGGTTTAGGAACTAAGCCTTAGACTTGATATGTACGCCTTCCACGAAATTGATGTGGTAATTGGATCGAATTGGTTGTCGTCCCATAATAGCAAGGACAAAACCTTGATCTTATCCCTAAGAGAAATGGAGTTAAATTCATAAGTTAAACTTCGTTACGAAAGCCTAGACATGCAATGGTATGATAAATGAAGCTGAGTAAGACTAGCAGAGGTTAAGAGAAAAGTGTGTTTCATCATGATGAACCAAGGGAGTTAGTAATGATGAATGAATATGGAAGTGATTACCAAGGAGGTAGTAACTTTCATCACTACAAACCAGGATTCTGGTCCTGACGAATGAACATAAAAACTCTTAGATGTTGAGATTGTAACTTAGTGAGACGCAATGACTATCAAAAGTCGCAAGAAGTACAACTAGTAAAGGTTAGAAAGAGAGGAGTAGCCACTATTTAGAGTTATTAGATTCCCCCTTAAAAAAGAAGAGTAATGATGAGGAGTTGAACAAAATGGTTAGGGGTTGAGTCTATACACCACTAAGAAGGTGTAGTGGCAACCTAAGCTAGACAAACTCTTATAGCCTCATTAGAGCTAGGGCACCATAATAGAGTAGCTATCTCACGTCGTGGAATAGATGAATAGAAACTTTAAGATAGTGAAGTCAAGATGGAGAGCCCTAGTGAAATGTCTTAAGTATCAAGAAGAAAAGGATAAGACAGATAGCTTTGTAGGGAACTAGCTTAGAGGTTGGCATGTTCCCCTTAATATTAAGAGATACTCAGGCACTTGGGGTTTAGGTTGAGAGGCACATTTTATTAAGGGATAAGGTCTTGGCGAGGAATCTTCCTAGAGAAAGTAGGAATTGGTCCTCTGAGTTAGAATTAATATTGTGCTCCATAGATCAAGATACCCTATCTGAGTAGGAAAGGGAAGCAGCCGAGGTAGGGCAAGCAGAGTTAACCTTACCTAATAGAAGTATGACTAGCCAAGAACGAAGCTAGGCTTGGAGGTACCTGAAATTAGCAGAGTACTAGAGCAAGTAGAAAGAAGAAGAACCTCATAAGTCCTCTCCCTATGACTCCCAGAATCAGCTGCAAACAGAAAGAGAAGCTCCCCTTATAGGGATAAGATGTTGAAATGGCATGCTACTGACATAGCAACTGATAAGAGTTGCACTCCTTGCATTTAGAATGCCAGGCATTATGCATGTTAGAGTATGCTTCTACTAAAAAGTGAATTAGAGGAAAGAAAAGTTGCATAAGTCGTCTCTCTGTGTAACACCTTACGTTTACGACCTTATGTTGTGCCAAGTTAAGACATTCGGAAGCGCAATCTAAGGTTATCGGGTTGAAAAACCTGAATTTGAAAATTTCTTTTCCTGCGTTACTATTCACCGTAACCTTAAACTTGGCATAACTTTGAAAAATCATAACTAATTCTAGAAAAATCGAAACGAGGTCGTTCCAAGTCTCACTCGAAGCTCTTAACATCATCTATCAAGGAAAAATGACCTCAGGTTCCGCTTTAATCAGAAACGCATTCGTTTTCAATTTCGAAAAGTACTGTTCATTTGGTCATTTTTCTATTTTCCAGGATTTTTGCCTAACTTCGGAAAGGCATAACTTCTTACACAAAACTCCGATTGGGACGCTTTACCACTCATTTTAAAGGGAAAAATAAGATTTATTTGCATACCAAATTTCAGGGAAAAAGTCAACCATTTGACCAGGGTCTTCGTTGGTCAAAGTTTGGTCAAATCTAGACCATTTTTATCCCCTTTTTTCACTAATTTTGACAGCATTTCGTTTTTCACTATAATCATACCATAATCACTTATAAAGCTACTCTATCATTAATATACATTCCAAAAAGGGTATCATATCATGTATTTATGAACATAGTATGCTTACATGGCTTGAAAGAGAAAGGTTCAAAACCGTATAATACATTACATAATTCATAACTTCTTCAAGCCATGACTATTTCCTTTCCTTTCTCCTTAGCAGTAGTGGCACCTAGGATATCATGTTATAGGAGGAATGAGATTTCATAGAAATCCCAGTAGCATTGAACATACAACCATCAAGTCAACATGCATAAGATGTCATGCTACATGCAGTAAGATAACATTTCTAGTCTTTATGCCATGCTATAATCATTCTGTATCCATGTCATCATATCATGGAGCATATAATCATTCTGGTCAAAACTCAATCATGCAAGAGCCAAGGCATACATTGCAAGGAGTTCACATCATCTGTACATAACATTCTCATGGCACATAAACACACATAGCAGATACATCAAATGCAGATCAACAAAATAATTGCAGTTCACGCTACCTCAATTCCTTGCTTAACGTTTCCTCCTTGATCCCTTGCTGGAGATCCTCCTAGGTTTCCAGAAGAGTTGCCTATCAACCATACAGTAAGGGTATGGTAAATTCCATATCCAGTATACCATTCTTTCTCAATATAATGCTACCCTTGTGTCCTTCAATTATAATTTCTGTATACCTTTGACCTTGGTTTGACCAAGCCTTAACCCTCAATTAAGGTCTTGGAATTCTTCCTTAATCCATGATTAATCATGCTTCCTTGGTTAATCACTAACCCTTAGTCCTTAATCCAATATTTAATTAAGGTCCTCAAGTCACATAGTCATAATCCTTTAAGATTAAATCACTAATCCCGTTTTGGATTAACCATTAATCATCCTCTAATCAACATGATTAACCATTATTCATTTCTTAATTAACATGATTAATCATTTTCTAATCAATATGATTAATCATTAATCATTCTCTAATCAATATGATTAAGCTTTAATCAATACTTAATCAACATGATTAACCATAATTAATCATCCTTCAATTATCATAACTAATCACTAATTAATTAGGGTAGCTAACCTTAATCACTTACTAATCCTTAATCAAATAACATAATTAATCTTAGCTATCACTAAACCATAATTAATCAAGGTAATTAATCCTAATCTTCCTCAAATAAATAATCAACTAAAAATAATTAACACTTAGGGAGATAAACATACCTTAATTAGCGCTTAATCGGCGATTAGAGGTGATTAAGCTTGCTGTCTCTCTTTCTCTCTCTTCTTTCTTCCTTTCTCTCTCCTAGAACTCAAGAACACAAAATTCTCTCCCAACAAACACCTCTTGGCCGAATTCTTCATGAAAAGGGGGGGGTATTTATAGGCCTTGATATTTCAAAATGCCGAAAATGCCCTTCGGGAAAAAGATGCGATCTCGGCCGTCCATTTTTTTTCTACTTTACACGTGGACAAATCTTAGGGCACTCACCATAAGAAAGTGACACATGTAGGGACACCTAATCACCATGTGATTTTCATGTGGAAAATAAACATTATTTTATTATTTTGTCTCTTATTTCCCTTTATGCCCTTGAACAATTTGGAAAATTCCAACTTTGTCCTCTCCTTCTAATTTTGGCCGAATTATTGCTCTTAATATTGGAAAAAATATGACTCATCCAATAATCAGTGCAATCCACTGGTTATTTGTGTATTTCCGGCCCGATTTTCCAACAATCCTGTCCAATTTACTGTCACAAAATTCCGATTTCAACACCTCATTAAATTCCCCTCATTCCAAGGGTAATCCATGATTTTTCTCAAGTTCTATCTCCCTCTATAATTTTCTAAATTTTATTCTGTCAAAAATCACTATTCTACCGATAATAATTCGGTAATAAATATCCTTTAAGCTAACCTCTGTACATCCAAAGGTGGGAAATAATTTTATAAATTAGGATAATATGTCACATAATTTATCCATATTTTTCCTTGAATTTTTGAGGCCTCTATATATTTTAAATAATGGAAATTGGCTAATTTTCCTTAATTAGCCAAAAATTCCAATAATTACATATAATTTCCTGATAAATTATTTTTAATCTCATATTCATCTTCTAAGCCTCAAACATTATTCTGTACCCTCCTTTCTATTTTTCATAATTTTCTGGGAATTTTTCAGGAAATTTGGACATTATTTCCAATACTGCCCTTTCTTAACTGATCTTTTCAGAAATGACAGTTATGTCCCTATCCTGATTTTTCCTCATAGCCTGGATCCTCTACCAGTCTACTATACTATTTGGCCTTAGTCAGTCACAAATCATTCATCAGTTAGAATAAAATTATCAGGGTGTGACACTCTGGACCATTCTAAAATAGCAAGAGACAGTAAGAGCAGCTAGAGAAATAAGAGAACTCCTAAGGTAGATTGGCTTAGGCACCTAAAGAGACAAATAGGTGGCCTGGGGAATTGACATGAGGCTTAAAAGAATGGTATTGGTTCTTGGAACAGTCTTAGGGAATTATCAGTTAGGTGACCAACTGAGAGGAGGTGACTTTACTTGGTCTTATGGTCAAAGTCTCCTAGAGATCTTAATGTGGTTCATATAGATGATAGTATTCCAGGGTCACCATGGATCTTGAAGAGGCTTACGGTAGAGCACAGTAGCTCCTAAGATCACAGTAGATCGAGTGTAAGGGAAAGTGGCCAAGCCATAAGAGTAAGAGTACAGTACTTCTTTCAGAAGATAAAAACCAGGGATGAGTTTAAGATACAGAAACCTCCTTCAGTGGTAAACTAGCACAGAGAGAGTACCCATGACTTCCTTCCAGATAACCTTATCATTAATTAGCCTAGGCTCAATTTCCTTTCGATTAACAGAGGAAAAGCCAAAGTTAGAAGAATTAGAATAGTAAGATCTGAACAAGAGGTATTCAGGCTAGCTTTAGATACAAGAAGAACCCATGCCATACAAAGATAGACTGAGTATTGACGAGCAGATCCATAAGATGGGGCTAGAGTCAAGAATGTAAGCTGAAAAAACCCAACTAAAGATAGATCAAGAGGAGTCTAAGACAATAAAGTACCAAGGTTTAAGCCTATCAGAATCAGTGCCTCAGTTTCCCATCAGCACTGTTTATTTAAGCGTGTCAGGCAATAGTAGCCCAAGGAAGGGTGACCCTGGGAAGTAATGTGAGAAAGTGTAAAAGCCATAAATGTTAGCTATTTTGGCAAGAATGCACTAAATCTAGTGAAAATGGAAGATAAAGTTAAGGAAGCCATTAAGCTACTTAGTGTCCCAAGCAGTATTGTTTTGGACCAAGATTTGAAATTTACTCACAGTTTTGGAAGGTCCTCACTGAAAGAAATGGACACTATTCTAAAATTCAGTACAACTTACCATCCACAGATAGATGGGCAGATAGAGAAAACGATACAGATGTTAGAAGATATGCTACACGCATATGTGCTTGATTTCAGCGGTAACTAGGATACATACTTACCGTAAGCCAAATTCGCTTCAGATAACTGTTTCCATACAAGTATTTGAATGGTACCATACGAAGCACTCTATGGTAGGAATTGTAGACCTCTCTTATGCTGGGACAGAGCTTAGTGAAAGAAGTATATAGGGTCCTGTTATAATGGATCAGATGTCCCAACAGATTAAAGCTATTTAGTAAAGACTCCTAACAGTTTAAAGTAGGCAAAAGAATAGCGCAAATACTAGAAGGAGACCGTTAGATTTGAGATTAAGGACCATGTTTTCCCTCAAAGTGTCACCAATGACAGAAGTTAGTCAATCCGTAAAGATTAAGAAATTGAGTCTGAAGTACGCTGGATCGTTTCAAATTTTGTCCAAGGTTGGACCAGTAGCTTATAAGTAACCCTTCCCTTGAATTTAAGTCAAATTCATGATGTCTTCCATATCTCCCAATGAAAGAAGTACCATCTAGACCTAACATATGTCATAAACAATAATGACATTGTGCTCCAAGATAACTCGTCTTTTAAGGTCAAACTAGAGCGAATCATTGATTAAAAGGTCAAACATGCAGATTTTGCTGGTTGAGGTTGTTTGGAAAGGTCTTACATTGGAAGAAGTTACATAGGAGATGGAGACTGAGATAAAGGAAAAGTATCCTGAACTTCTCCGATAAGATACGCTTTAAATTTTAAGGATGAAATTTATTTAGGGGGACGAAATGTCACGTTCAGTAATATGACAACTAGGAATAAGGATATTCCTAAATATTCAAAATCCAAAAAGGATAAGAAGAAATAGAAGATTTACGGTGGAAAATAATTATTATGATTTTCCAAGCCAATTATGAAAATTTGGCTAATTAAGAAAAATTGGTCAAAAAATAATTATGGGAAAAATATTTCGAAATCTTGGAAAATTAAGGAAAAAAATAAGGATAATATCCTTTGAGAATTATATGGGATTATAAAATTGGTTTTATGACCAAATTACGCTTAGAGAAATTACAAAGGAATTTAAAGGAAATTTAGCCTAATTTAAAGGCTTTTACTTGAAAAATTCCAAATAAATATTTTTAAGAAGAATAAAATTCCAAGAAAATTCCTATGATACCCCAAGAAATTATAAGAGATTATGAAATTAAAAGAAGACCCTCAAGTATCCAAGATTTTTCCTAATTCCTTTGAAAAGTGAAAAAATCAATAAAGAGAAGGAAATTAGTTTTCCTTCTTAGTTAATTATTGAGAAATTAATTATGAGACAGAGAGAAATTTGGGAAGATAAAAATGAGAAGAATAAATTATGGATCTTACAAAAAATAATTACAGAGGCCATAATACTGTAATTATAAAAAAGAAATTAAACTCGGAATAAAAGTGCACCGATAAAGTAAAGACTAGAGTCTTGCACTTTACTTGGCCCAGAAGTTGCCACTTGTCAAGCCTCTATCAAAGAGTAATTAAAGCTTTTCAAGTGTCAAGCATTAAGTGAAGAGGATCTTGACTTTGGAATTTAATTACATTATGATTTACTTAATTATGAGAGAAGTTTCAAGACTAAGTAGGAAGGTGACACTTGGCTTTTCATTTATGATGGTGGTTGGGATATTTGGTGCATTAATTGAGCTCTTCCTCCCCCTAAATCAGATTGCTAATTTGGCCAAGGAAGAAACAAGAGAGAAAGGAGAGTGTTTCACGTGGAATCAAGGAGAAAGCCATCATCTTTGATCATCCAAGCAAGGATTAAGGTTAGTTTTTGGTCCTAAGTTGTGCCTTGCTTTGTTTACTTGAGTTGCATGGCTAGAAATTTATGGTTTCTCCCTTTTTCTTGTGCTAGCTGAAATGTATATATGGTAGGGAAAGAAGTTTTGTTGGTCCAACTTGCTAGAACACTTCAAAGCATGATAGATCCTGGTGGTCACAAGTGGTTGTAGGTTGATTTTGAAGTGTTTTTTTTTCTTGTGTTGCATGAGGACCATTTCGACCAAAGTAAGAATTAGACCCTATGATGAGTTTTTCAATGTTTTGATGCTTCCATTGTGCTCAAAATGGAAAAATGGTGTAGGATAAACCTAAAGAACAAAGGTTGGAAGCATTAAAGCTAAAGTTGTAAGTTTTAAAAAATGAACCATAATGGTTCGCCCAAGCTAAAACTAGAAGAGGGAGTTTTATTTTCTTAAATCCAAGTAGATATTTAGAATCTACATGAAAAATAATGTAGGAATGAGCCAAGACGGAATTTTTAGGGTTAAGGGAATAAAGTCTAAAAATTCTAAGAACAAAGATGGAAGCTTTAAAGGGTTTAGGAGTTACCTGATTTATGTTGTTAATTTTATATAGAATAATTAGTAACCTTGCTGCCCTTTTTGTGATATATCATGATTAGGGTTTGTTAATTGTGGAGAAGAGGAAGAAGGTCAAAGAATCAAGAGCATTTGGATTAAGGTAGTAAGATTTAATGAACCTTAATGTTGAGTGTTATATTGATTGCTAGGCAATTTCATGTGCTATTATGTGGTTGAGCTAAATGATGATGATGATGATTGTGTAGCTATACTCCTTGCTTTATGTTTATGTGCCTTGGCTATTGCATATTAGAGTGCTACATATATGAGGTAAAATAATTCCCTACTAATATCAAAAGGTTGGAATAATTGTAGTTGATGCATGTTAATGTTTTGGTTGATTGATCTTGCTACTGCGATTTCATTAAAATCTCATCCCCCATATGTAACCTAATATTTTAGGGACTGAATCATCAAAAGGGAGGCTAGAAATCCAAGGATAAATGTGCTGATGAACCATGAGGAAACATTTATATTTGGTTATGTATAAGCATGTATGGTTGGTGCTGTAATCCCTAAGCAGGACGCTAAATTAGAGCCATATTTTATTAAGTTCCTGAATGAATTTCTTCATGAAATTTTATATGGTTAAAGTTCACGTCATGAGCTTCAAATCAATATGCAGCATGTTAAAAATGACCAACTATATGATTTTTAATGATTTTTCAAAGTTAAGGTCCAAAATATGAAAAAAGAGTTTTTACCAAAAAGACAGAGGTTACTTTCACAAAAACTTGACACTTTTGTAAATGGAATTGTTCACAAGATTATTTTTCCTGAAAGAGTATTCAAAGAGCTTTTTATAGAATCTTGAACCACTCCATTTTTATTTTTCTAGATTAAGTTATGAATTTTTGAAATTATGCCAGAAAACTGGATTTTTACCTGATAAACAGTAAAAATCCAAAAATCAGCGTTTTTGTGATAAAATTAAGCGCAAGACCATCCAATATGGTCCAAAATGATTTTAATTAAACCCTAAGTGTATCCGATAGTAAGGCGTGACAGGTGCACCCCATGGTGATACATTAGGGTGTATGAACCCTTTCTCCAATAGCTCTTCTAATTGCTTTTTCAATTTTACCATTTTGTTTGGCACCATTTGATACGGAGCTTTTGAGATTGGATTGTCTCAGGTATTAGATCAATAGTAAACTCAATTTCTCTTTTTGGAGGTAGTATACTGATTTCTGTTGGAAACACTTTAGAGAATTCTTGAATTATCGAGATATCAACAATCCCTTCCTCCGTTTTTGGCTTCACTGAGAAAAATACCATATACCCCTAGCAACCCTGCCTTAACCATTTATCTGCTTGAGCTGCTAAAATCATATTTAACTTTACTTCTGCTATCAGGGTTAACTCTCAGGTAGGAAAGATCAATGTTTTGTTTTTATAGTCAAGGAAAACATTTTGGGAGGACAATCAATTCAAACCAAGGATAACATTAATATCACAGAAAGGCATGCATATTAGGTCTAACGTAGTACAAAAGTAGGCATACCAGACAATGCAGTTTAAACAAACAGCAAAAGTTAAAATTTTCATTCCCATTAGAGTGGAAACACACAAATCATACAGCAATATGTCGACAGCAAGACCTAAGCGCCTAGCGTAATCATATGATATAAACGAGTGGCTAGCACCCGAGTCAAACAAAGCATTCACAAGGTAGCCATTCACAGTAACTGTACCTTGGATCATCTCGGGTGACTTACGAGCCTCTTCCTGACTGAGGATGAATACCCTGCCCTGTGTTTGAGGTCTTCTTGTGCTGTCGACACCTTATAGGAACTCCCTAGCAAAGTGTTCGAGTCATCCACACCAAAAGGACACGCTCTGACCCATTATGCATAGCTTGTCTCCGTGCTTATAGCCACATCACTCGCATTCCCTTCCTTGGTAAACATTCTCCACTCCCCGATAGACATTCTTTATGCCCCCTCATCAGGCTCCTCGCCTCAACTTCTTGCTCCAGTTAAATCTCTTTTTCTTCTTGCTACTACCGAAAGAAGTACCTTCCTGACCTGCTCTTGCCCCTAGCTTCTCAACTCGTGGGGTTACTCTAGCTAGCTCAGTATGATTCTGGCTATTCTCAGTGATACGACAGACTTTCACTGCCTTGTTGAAATCTTCCAGCTATCTTAGGGCTACCTTCTCTCTCAACTCAGGCTTCAACCGCCTGATCATTTTCTCTATTAACCAACACTCATCATTCATACGCTGGGGGTAAGTAGAGTATCTAGACAACTTGATATACCTCGCTAGGTACTCATCGAAGGGTTCATTTGCTGCTTGTCTTATAGTAAGTAACTCTGTTTCTTTCTCATCCCTTACAGATCGGGGAAAATATTTCAAGAAGAATTGGTCCTTGAATACCTCCCAGTTGATCAGGGTGTTGTTGGCCTGAAGGACCAGCTCGGTGTTCTTCCACCATCTATTTGCCTCCCCTTCCAGCTTGTATATTGCCATCTGAGCCTTCCTCTCAGATAGACACTTCAGGATGTTAAAAATCTTTTCTAGCTGGGTTATCCAGTCCTCGGCTATTTGCATATCAAAGGTTCCCTCAAAAGTAGGAGGGTTGTGTTTATCGAACTTAATAATCCACTGCTACAATGCATCAGGTTCTGTAGCAGGTTGAGGTCTCACAGGAGCAGGCTCCTATGGTTGCTGTGGTGGTATAGACTGGGCTGTCCCAGCTATTCCTTGCCCGAGTTACTATAACCGTGCTAGTACTGCCGCTATCGCTATAGCTATAGCAGCATCCCTCTCTTGTTCTTGTCTAACTTGTGTGGCGTGTATCTCAGCCATATTCCTTTGCTGTTCCTCTAATCTTTCCATTATCCATTCAATCGGGTTAACAAGGGGTCTTGATGACTCTCGCCTTGTACCAGGTCTCCTACCTCTTGATCCTCACCTTTACCTTACTATTTTGGTGTTTTCATCTCAACTATAAGAGGAACAGAATTATTAATTTACATAAATGATATTTGTATTACTTTTCAGTTTATATATATGGCACAGTTAACAAAATATAGGGTCACAGCCCACCACAGTTAGTATAATATACATTCATCCTGCGTTTACGGCATAGAAGCAAAAAAAGGAAAAGTACTGACAACAAAGAGCTCTAAGTCATCTAGCAATTCATGGAAGGTACGGGACATGGAGCATCCACAAATCCTCTGAATCTCCTCCTGCCAAACTCAGGTTCTTGGTAAAATCTCCATCAGTGCTTGACTCCAAAGACTATCATCAGTGTTTGGATTCTCCTCAATTACTTCATTGTACAATAACCTCACATAAAGGAGAAAATTCAAATAGGTAATACCATATTGATTCTGGGTCTGGTCTATATGCCTTCCCAGATCTTGTAGCTCCCTTAGGATGCTATCATAGTCTCTAAATTCTTTCTTTATCAGTAAGGGTCTCTTCTTAATTAGTAGGTCCTTAGCCTTGATCTATTCTGGCTTCACAGTTCGGATAGGTACTGCCCTAATGGCACTGGGACCTGCCTCATTAGGATATGGCTAGGCTAAGGTCTTGTGGTACTCTAAGCATCACCTCTTTCTAACCTGACTAGGTCATTAGAGTCCTCTTCTAAATATATATCCTCTATCTCCCAAAGAGGCTAGTAATATCTGGGTGGTGGAGTCAGGTCATCGTGGTTAGAAACATGTGGATTGTACCAGTCTGGGTACAGTTCCCCCGACATCCTCTGGTTTACTGTTTCTCCCGAGTCATCACTACAGCAGGCCATAACTCTTCCTGTACTCAACTCAATCTATAATATACCAATCCACCCCAAATATAATCTCATCTAGAATCATTCAATCAATAACCACAATTCATGCTCAACAGTAATAATCAAAAACAGTGCGGCTATCAAACACTATTCACAATATCAATCATTATGCACAATCCATAACAGTAACACAGTGCACAAAAAAACAGAGCCAGAACCCTTGCTCTAATACCAAAAAGTGTCACACTTCTCTCTATATCCAATATACATTAATTGGAACCAATATAAGTCGTTTCATAACATTTTCCCGATGAAAAATTTTTAAATTCAGGATTTTACTGTTTATCCTGTCCGTACACTGTTCATCCGAAAATAGGCCAACTTTGAAAATTCATAGCTAAATCTAGAAAAATTGAAACGATGTGGTTCTAATTTTCACGTGAAGCTTGCTAAGAGTTCTATAGAGGAAAAAATAATTATTAGGTCTAATTCTATCCAGAACAATTTAAGGAAATTCGTCAATATGTACTATTCATTTGTAAATTTTCTAATTTCCAATATTTTTCCCAACTTTAGAATGGCATAACTCTTAGCACAAACTCCAAACTTAATGAATTACCACTTTTTGTAAAGCTAAAATAAGATCTATTCGGTTGTAATTTCATGCCCAAAATCTAACAATTGCTCATTATTTTATGGGCCATAAATTTCGCACTTTTTAGGGAATTTCTATCCCCCAATGTCACTTTCTTTAATTTTTCTCCCATTCTCCTCTTTCCTACACTCCTTTAACATTGCATCATTTATATTTTAGCATGAGGGCATGTCATACAAATATAATTTACATGACATATCATTCACAATCCATTACATTTTTAACATAAAGCTCATTAATACATTACACAACATAACATAATGGCATTACTTCCATAATGCTCCTCTATCCCAAAATCATTTTCTTACCCTTGCCATCGGATGAATTTTCATAAATTTTAGATAATTATTTCATATTTTTGAATTGTTGAGGCCTCTAAATGATTATAATAATTATTTTTACCTAATTTCTACTATTTTTCTAAAAAACGTCAGTTTTCAGAAATTCGGTAATAATCTATTTTACACCACATTTTCATCTTTAACGCCTTTATCGAGGTTTCAAAACCTTTAGTTTATCTTTTTAACCATTTTTTGAAAATTTTCTGAAATTTTTTTCAAATTTTTTCATTTTGCTCTTTCTAGACCGATAATTCTAAAAATATCAATCCAGACCCTATCGAGTTTCACATCAAAAGTTATTTTATCCTTCAATCTACTTTCTATATTGGGCCACAACAAGATTTTTAACTCACAATACTAGGATGAATTTTTCAAGATGTGACATTTCCTCTCCCTTTAAATAAATTTCGTCCTTGAAATTTAAAACGTACCTTATATAAATAGTTCTAGGTGGTTAACCTTCATGTCGTCTTCCTTTTCCCAGGTAGCCTCTTTTTGAGTTGGGCCTCTCCAGTGTTAGGATTATAGTTTTGATGATAACAAAGAAATCAAGGTTAAGTATTTGATCGATCAACTGATCGATCAATTGTTTATCGCTAAGGTTTCAGATAATTGCTCAAATGTAAATAAGGTTTATAGTAGGTATTCGGATCGAAGAACTATTCGATGAGCAATTAATCGATAAAGTGATCGATTATCGCTATCGTAAAAATCACATAAGAGTATGGTTAATTATCGATAAACTGATCGATAATATCAGGTAAACAATCGAGTTACTGATAAGAGAACCAAATCTGAAGTGTATTATCGATCAAGTGATCGATAAATCAGTCATCAATAACGACTTCGATAAAAGGTAACATAATCTACTTGTTCTGCACATTAATTCTGTTACCAATTTATCGATCATATTCTCGATCATTTGTTTATCGATTACGTGTTCGAACTTTATGCTCTAACTCTCTGAATGCAGGTAATCATCTTTACAGATGGATCGATAAACTTATTGATCATAAAATTATCGATCACATGATCGATAATCAATGTCCTTATCTACTCTTATTCAGTTTTTCCTACAACCAAATTATCGATAATGTTATCGATAAATTTAACTTGTTTGCTTAAATAAGTTTTCACATAACATGATCGATAAAGAGTCTAAGGATTGCTATTTTCACATTAAGTTATGGTGAACTATTTTTCGATCACCAAATCGATCACTGGTTTTTTCGATATATGATCGATCATTCAATTCCCTGGAACTCATGTTTTCACAAAACGTGATCGATAATCATTTTCTCTGTCTTACAAGGATAAATTTCTTTCTTCACTTTATCGATCACTTGTTCGAATGTTCATTGATCGATCAACTGTTCGATCATTTCAGATAGCTGTGTCTTTCATTGAATAATACATACCCATGGTTTATCGATAACATTATCCATCATACATTTATCGATAAGATGTTCGATCATCAATGACTGAAGCTTCATTTCAGTAACATTTAAATTTTCGATAATCTGTTCGATCAAACATATGTTCGATCACTTGTTCGATCATGGAACGATTTCCTCTTTCTATGATAATTCTTAGAGTCAATGATCCAACACTTGATCGATAATATTGGTGATCTAATTCGAAAAGTCTTCATTCTGTTTATCGATAACTTGATCTATCATCAAGTAATCGATCATCTTTTCGATCAAACTAAACCAGAATGACTTTCTGTTCTTCTTACTGATAAATGATTTCGTCACAAATCTTTGAATGATAAATTGGTTTTCTCTCTGTGTTCGAGATTAAAGCATTCACCACAAAACTCTCATTTGCTCAAAATATGCAGATTAATGAAAACGAGGGCAACGGCTCTTCAACGGGATTACGTAGACTGCGACCTACAGTGTCAGAAGCTCAGACGCATTAATGGCGGAGCCGTTGAAACCAGCGAAACACGCAAACGAAGTCATAACGGCTAGAAGCTCTTCCGTCTAACGGCTACTTAACGATATCAACTATAAAAGGCGCGAAGAAGCATTAATGAAGAGATTGAATATCGGAACTACCACCTGCGATTATTTAGTTACGCATTCAATACTCTGTTTTCACGTTACTACCGAGCATCAGTGTTTATCATTAAATTCACTCTGTAAGAGAGCCAATTACTACTCTTATTAAAGACTTGAGTGACACTCAAGAGTGTGGACTCTTGAGAGGGGTTGTATCCTTACGGGAGTAAGGGGGAGTGATTGAGCAATTCAATTACTGTACCGAGGCACCAAGAGCCCTGTCGATCTTGGAAGATAGTGAAATACTCAGAGGTGTTCTGGGGACTGGAAGTAGGTCACCTGGTTTAGACCGAACCAGTATAAATCTTGCGTCTCCTCTCTGCGGTTAAAATTCTTCATACTCTGACTCTTTGTTTTTATTCAATACTGACACGCTTTGATTGGAAATTTTTGTAACTCACCCAATTCACCCCCCTCTTAGGTGAGATTGTTTCTAACATCCAGATCACCTTAACCATGGGAATGGTTTTATTTTGTGGCTGCTTGGTTCGTCAATCCACGATCTGTATTGGTTTTACCTTAAAAGTAAGGTTATCTTGTAGCTCTATATCTTCATATTCCAAGATATGAGAGGGATCATGTTTATAGTTTTTCAATTGAGAGACATGGAAGACATTGCGAATTTGGCTAAGGTTGGGAGGTAATGCCAACTTGTATGATACTAGGCCAACTCTTAAAAGAATCTGGAAGGGTCCAATGAATTTAGGTGTCAGTTTTTGAGCTTTCATTGACCTTTCTTGTCACATCCAGTAATATGGTAATTAGGAATAAGGATATTCCTAAACAATTAAGGGCCAAAAATGATAAGGAGAAATAGGAGAATTTTTGTGGAAAATATTATTATGATTTTCCAAGTCAATTATGGAAGTTTGACTGATTAAGAAAAATGGTCAAAAATAATTATGAAAATATTTTCAACCCTCATAAAATTAAGAAAAAATAAGGATAATATTTTTTGAGAATTATACGAGGTTATTTAATTGGTTTTATGACCAAATCATCCTTGAAAAAATTACAAAGGAATTTAAGGGTGATTTAAGCTCATTTGAAGCCTTTTATTTGGAATATGTTTTTAAGGCAAGTAAAATTCCAAGAAAATCTTATGATACCCCAAGGAATTATAAGAGATATTGGGATTAAAAAGAGACCCTCAAATATCAAAGATATTCCATAATTCCCATGACAAGTAGAGAAGTCTTAATAAAAAGGGAAAAATAGTTTTTCTTTTTATTTAATTAATGGAAATTCGAGGTTGAGATAAAGAGGACATTTTGAGAAGAGAAAAATGAGGAGAATAATTTATGGATCTGATAGAAAATAATTACAGAGGCTAGAGTACTGTAACTATAGAAAAGAGATTAAACCTAGAGTAAAAGTACACTGGTAAAGTGAAGATTGGAGTCTTGCACTTTACTTGGCCCACGAGTTGCCACTTATCAAGCCCCTATTAGAGAGTAATTAAAGTTTCCAAGTGTCAACTTAAATGGAGAGGATTTTGACTTTGGAAATTAATTACTTTTTGATTTAGTTAATTAAGAGAGAGATTCAAGACTAATTAAGGAGTTGACACTTGGCACAGCATTAATTGTTGGTTGTTGGGATATTTTGAGCATTAAAGAAGAATCTTCCTCCCCTAAATTCATATTGCAATTCGGCCAAGAGAGGAAAGGAGAAACCAAGAGGAGTTTTGAAGTGTGATCAAGAGAAAGACAAGCTATTTTGATCCACCAAGTTAGATCTAAGGTTAGTAAGTGGTCCTATGTTGTTACTTGCTTGTTTTCCTTGAGATTGATGGTTAAAAATTTTTCTTTTCCTCTTTTTGGTTGCTGGCTAAAATGAACAATGGTTAAGGGAGGGGAGTTTTGTTGTTAAACCTTGTTAGAACACCTTAAATCATAGTGGTTACAAGTGGTTTGCAGTTGTTTTTGGAAAGATTTCATGGTTGAACTTTAAGGGGTATGATTCGGCCACTTCAAGAACCATGACCTAGGATTATATTTTTAATGTTTTGATGCTTCCATTATGTTTAAAATGGAAAATAGTGTAAGATAAACCTAAAGAATAAGTGTTGGGAGCATTAGAATCAAAGTTGTGATTTTTGAAAAAATCTAGACCCTATTCAGCCAACCTTGGTTCTTAAGGAAGGGAAGTTATTTTCTTAAATTCAAGTTGATATTTGGATTCTACATGAAAAATCATGTAGGGTTGAACCAAGAAAGAATTTTTAGGGTTTAAAGAAACAAAGCTCCAAAAATCAAGTTTAAGGGTTAAGGGTTACTTGATTATTGCCTTTGTTTTTGTATGGTTTGAATTGTAATGTTGCTGCCCTTTTTATGGTTTGTGATGTTAGGGTTTGATATTTATGGAGAGAGGAAGAAGAAGATCAAGGAATCAAAGAGCTTTTGGATCAAGGTAGTGGGATTTAACTAGCCACCAATGTTAACTTTGCATTGTTTATTATGGTATGATTGCTTGCTATTATATGGTTGAACTATGATGATTGTGATATGGTTGCTCCTTTAATTTTTTTGCCTTTGCTATTGCATGTTGAGGTTGCCTATTATAAGAAGATTGGTTCTCCTATGATAGCTAATGTTGAAATGCTTTAATAATGATGCATGTTGATGTTTGGTTGATTGTTTCTTACTACTGGATTTCATTGAAATCTCACCCTCCCAAAATAATCCAACATTTTAGGACCTAAATCACCCAAAGGGAAGCTGTAAATCAAGGGTAAGTGTGGTGAATCATAGAAACAATTATATTTTGGTTATGTAAAAGTATGAATGTTGTAATGTTGTAACTCTAAGGAGGCTGTTGACTTAGAGTAGTGTTTGATTAAGTTCTTGAACGAATTTAACTGTGAAATTTGGCAAACCTAAAGTTCACGTCTTGAGCTTCAATTTGACAGGCAGCACATTAAAATAGATAACTGTACGATTTTTGGTGAATTTTCAAATTTAAGGTTCAAAATCTGGAAAAAGGATTTTTACCAAAATGACAGTGGTGACACTTTCTCAAATGGAATTGGTTCACAAGATTATTTTTTCTTGAAATAGAATTCAAAGATATTTTCATAGAATTTTGAACCACTCCATTTTGATTTTTTTATATTAAGTTATGATTTTTGAAGTTAGACCAGAAATCTAGAACTTACCAAATGAACAGTGAATTCCATTAAGTAACGTCCTAAATGAAATTTTTTTGAGCTCAAAACCATCCAATGTGGTCTAAAATTGTTCTAAATGA